>NW_026000108.1:14189628-14198195 GCF_001458135.2 Marmota marmota marmota
ATATATATATATATATATATTTTGCCCTTCCTCAATGGAAAAGTAAAATAGATGCCCCACTCCCCCTCTCATAGCTCTGAATAGAGTAGCTTCTTATTTTGATTAACAAGAAAGCTAACACCTTTACAGGACTTCAAGGTTATTCATGCCCTCCCCATATTCATTTGACCTCCTCTCTGACCAACCCTCTGACCTCATGACTTTACACTTTTTCTCAAACATCCCAGGAACCTGGCCTTGATCATCCATGTTAACTGTCCTCGTTGTCTGGGATACACTTTTCTTGATTTCTACCTGACTGACTCCTGACTTTCTTCAGTGCTTTGGTCTTGTCTGACCTTCATAATACAGACCATGTGGGCCACTCTACTGAACTTTGAACCTCTACCTGCTTTCTTTACCTTGCCAAGTCTGCTCCATTTTTCCTCCACATTACTTGTCCCTTCTTACAAGAAATGTCTTCATCATTAATTAATTAAGGACAGAATAATAAAAAGACGTGAATTTAAAAATATAATTTAAAAATCTGTTTCTTTCCATTCAAATATAAGCTCCAAGAAGGCATCCTTTTCTGTTTGTTCACTGATACATACCAAGAAGAGACAATATGCCTGGCTCTTGAGACACATTCAGTTCATATCTGTAAACAAAATGTATATTCACAGTATGTTTTTTTGTTTTTGATATGGGAAAAAGGCAAAAAGCATACTGAGCCCAGGATCTTCAGTGAATATCCGATGCCTACAGACCTCAAGACAAGTTCTTCAGTATGACATTAAGATTCTCCACCACCTGTTAAAACTTAAGGAAATGTGTGTAATATCTCTGGAATAAGTTCCTCATCTGGAAGAAGTAGCTTCTATCTGCCTCTCCTTAGTGTTCAGTTAGAAATTATAAACACTAAATACTAGATATTAAAAGGTTTTTTTTTGTTGTTGTTGTTTGTTTTTTTGTTTTTTGTTTTTTGGTACCAGGGATTGAACTCAGGGGCACTCGACTACTCAGCCACATCCTCAGCCCTATTTGTATTTTTTATTTAAAGACAGGCTGGCTTTGAACTCGTGATCTCCTGCCTTAGCCTCCTGAACAGGCATGTGCATGTGCCACCATGCCCAGCAGTGCTGGGTTTCTATGATTTGGTAAATTTCATCACTTTCATTGTATTTACTAAAATTTATTATTGTTGTTGTTACAATTATTAAGGATAGTTTAGATTCTACCACATGTTTTTACATACCTCATCTACCTTACCTGTCTGTTATCCCAGAATGGATACTTCTTTCTCAAGACAATCTGAATTTTTTTCTTACCTCTAGAATTCCCTCATCCAGTTCCTCTGTATCAAATTCTCTGCTTTACCATATATTTATCTTCAAATTTTCCCCATAGCTTATTTTTCAACTTATCCATCAATACCTCTGAGACATCTTCACTGAACATTTGTCTCCTCTAAATTCAGGAGAGCCCTGCCCTTCCCGAGTTCCCAGCAACACTGCTGAGATCAGACCTGCTGGCTTACATTGAGTCTCTTCTCTAGAACAATTTTCTACCTCCTGCAAGTGGAATTCAGCCACTTCTTTGAATCCAGGGGATGTTTGCTGATTATGCACCTTTACCACCTAATTACAATAAGAACTGACTCTAGACAGAGGCATAGATATAGGAAGGTTGCTTTCTCTAAATCTGCTCAAATCATAAATCTGATAAGAAGAACTTAATAACTTCAGAAAGTATATAAATGCCACATTATTAGTTTGGTGGAATTAAGGAAAGAATAATAAAAAGACTTGAATTTAAAGACTCAAAACCTTGATGCTATTAGTAGAGAGCATATTATAATTAAATTCTCGTATTTTTATAAATTAACAGGACACTGTTAGTTTTGAATGTGCTTAGCTTAAACACCACTTATATGCTGTAGCATAAAGAGAATTAAATGTTTTTATCAAAACACCTCACTTCATGAGCAATTTACTTAATATGATTTACTTAATGATTTGCATAATTTCTAAAAATATGCAATATGGATTTAGTATGCATTATTCATTATGATCTCCAAAAGAGCTTTCAGCAATTTGCTACACTTCTATCCTTTTTCATTTGTAATCCACACCTACAAAAATTTAATATTCAGTAAATGTGAAGTCCTAAGACTTGACAATAACAAATTCTCAAAGAATATGGGTTTTAGAGTCATCAAATATTTTCCTAAAGAAGATACACATAATGTAATTCATCCTCAAATCCATCAGGTTGATTAAAATAAAAATCATTGAAATGACTTTGATCAAAATGAAATAGGCTCAGGAAAGAAAATAAGAAATGAAGATTCTGAGGACTGGGCTGGCAAGACACACAGTGGACAAAGACCCGAAGCCAGAGGCCTGAGTGGTGTTTGTGTCTCGCCTCATGTCTCCCAGGCTTATCAGACTTGTGAAAGTCTCTCTCCTTAACTCTTATCTCCATTACTCCACTTATCAAAGAGACACCACTGAGGTTTCTTCCACTTCCAGGTTGTAGGAAACTGTGGAATGTACCTCCTCCCCACAAATCATACTCAATAGACTTTCAGCACACACTTATAGTAATTTTCATTTTAACACGGAGCTTGTATAACTTATTAATTTGCCACTTGTGTCAATAACATCAAATCATGTTCTAAAGTCTACCTTAAATTCCAGGATGGCTTCAAGCTTTATGGACCTTGAAGTTTATATACTTTTGAGCATATGAATAATAAAAAAAAGAATTTAAAAGTAGGGTTTTGGCAGTTACATTGAACTATTATGCTAGAGCCCTCCACTGGGCCTTGGAAGAGACCACACAAGTGAGTAGTCCTGCTAGCTCCACTAGCTACACAGTAAACTCACCTCTGTTCACAAAGCAGTGTTAAGAATCCTGCAAGTGAGAAAGACACTTTTGTTCATTTCTGGTGTGTTGATCACAAAAATAAAACAAAGTGCTATAATATATTTACTCATATCATTTGTTTTAATTCATGTTTATTTACATGATGTGCATATTAGTAAAAATATTAAACCACTTATGGAAAGGTAATTAAATACCCACGTGTATCCATCTATTTGAAAGAAAACATATACATTGAAAATGAAGCTTTAAAAGATTTTATAATATACTGGAATATTTCAGATAAAATTGATAACACAAAACAGGAGTGTATTTTGTGATTTGGGCTTTTACATAATAAAAGCAGGAGAAAAATTCTAAATTGTAGTAATTGTCCTCTTTGAGTAGTAGAAAGACTACTGGGTTTTCTCCTTATCTTTAATCTTTATTATACGTATCTATCAAGTTAAGGGTTCATTACATTTCAGTGAAAATTTTATTCAATACAATTTTAAGTGATTACAGAAAAAAGTTTAGTAAATGCAAATTCTTAGTAAATGCAAATGCTTAATCAATAGGAGTATCTTGAAATTCTCTGAAGAAAAATTAAATTTTATTTCACTTTTATATGTGATTAAATTCCTACTATATAGAATTAA
The DNA here is from genome assembly GCF_001458135.2 of Marmota marmota marmota. Taxonomy (NCBI): domain Eukaryota; kingdom Metazoa; phylum Chordata; class Mammalia; order Rodentia; family Sciuridae; genus Marmota; species Marmota marmota. Next base: position 14,193,135 of record NW_026000108.1, read on the forward strand.
TTTTTTAAACTGAAATGCCTCCAATCAGTGGTTCATAGTTTACTTGGAATTAAGTATTAATTAACATTAAATAGCATTAGTAATTAATATTATTTCTAGAAGGTCAAAGCATCAAGGGAAACATGCTAAGAGAATACCCAGCAAATTGGGACCTCCACAGGTGCAGACTGTTTGCCTAAACCTCCTGCCAAACTTTAGGCTTTCCTTAGCAAGCTCGGGAGGAATCTTCTTGCTGTATCACTGTTAACTTCATCAGAGCCAATTATTAAAATCCGTCTCAATTGTTAATTGGAAATGTAAGAATGAAAATTGTAATAACAACATAACTTCATTCACAGCAAATAAATTAAGCAGATAATCTATTCAGTAAGTCACCTTTTTCACTTCACTTACTTACATCTTTCCTGTGTGAAAGTTTAGTTAAATCCAACCAAGGTGCTCCAATTTCAAGTACTGGTTGTTCTCTGACTATGTGACCCAAGATGTTTCATTCACCTCTACTAAATTAAATTTTCTCATCTCTAAGAGGAGCTAGAAAGGGTATTGCAAAGGATCACAATGTAGTCAAAATGAGAGAAAGCAGTGAGAGATGCTGATAAAATTGCTTCATGATAAATTGCATTATGTTTTACTAACTTGTTCACAATAAACGTGAGCTAACTAAATCTTTTTGCTAAATCTACTTTATTACTTTACTTCCCAATGGGAACTGCTTAATTCCTCTTTGGCAAATTTTTCTCTTCCTACCCCTTATGTGCTTTTCTGTTTCTTATTCATGTTTCTCTCTCTCTCTCTCTCTCTCTCTCTCTCTCTCTCTCTCTCTCTCTAACACAGGTATAAAAGTTTAAAGTGAAAAGGGAACTTGAGCTCCTTGGTCTTCTGATTTCCAACAGAGAAGCTGGCTTACCTACAAAGGACCAGTAATATCCGTATCACCAGGAAGCTTGCTGGAAATGTAAATTCTCAAGCCCCACTCCGACCACCTGGCACAGAAACTGTGCGTAAAATCTGGCAATCTATGCTTTAACCAGTCCTCTGGGTGACAGTAATCTTGCTAAATTTGAGAACTTCCAGGCTAGACCAAGTCTTACTATCTCTGTATTCTGTTAAGATATAAGCCCTCTTAATGACTCACCTTGCTGAAAACTAGATTTGCCAAAACAGTGACCATAATCAGTGATTTATTAATGGTGAAATAGAACTCTTCTCACTTGCATATATTTTCTGGGAAACCAATGAAGAGTTTCATTTCATCCATTTTACCAAAGCACACAGGAAATTCAGGACAAATCCAATTAGAGGTTTGTGCTTCTACAGCCCGCCAAGAAAGAAACAAACAAAACAAACAAATGGGGTAGAAGTCATTTAGCTGAATTATTTTATTAACTCCTTTGGCATTCTGAAACAGGAAAACAATCAAAACAGCAAAAAACTCTTTATCCTCATTTACACATTTAGTGCATTCCAACATGAGCAATCATTTTGGGAAAATGTAGTTGTATAATGAGATTTTTTTTTCATAGGGCCTTCCTTTTTATATTTTTCCTATTATTTATTTATTTTCATTTAGTTATATGTTTCATCTTTATTTTATTTTTTCACAGTACTGCAGGTCAAACCCAGAGCTTCATGCATTGAAGTGCTCTACCACTAAACTGAAGTCCTTCCTAGTCCTCCTGGTTCTTTTAGTTGTACTCTAGGAGTTAATATTCCTCCAAGTAAGAATAGGTAGTTCAGAATATCCTTATCCACTTGACTCCTCAAAATATGCAGAATGCAACCACGAGGAAGGCAGATTTTCTCTTCTTGTCCACTATTGTAAACACCTAAAACAATGTCTGACACCATAGGTAGTTAAAGCTTATTTTTTAATACCTATTAGTTGAATGAATGATTGAACAAAAATGTATTTTAAAACTTATTGTTTTTCTATTACCAAAGGTAGCAATCCACCAGTACAGTCATCCTAGTCCCAGTTTTAGAAATCCTCCCTTCTTGGTTTCATGCTATTGTCTTCATATTAATAATGTCATCTTGGAAAATTTATTTTATAAGTGAAGTCTTATGGGACAAGTAGAATACAAACATGAATGTCCACCACATACTCCATTTGAGTATAGTATTTGCCATTCTCCCTTCCATGGACACAGAATGTTCATGGACCTGTGGTCAGCAGGTCTCAGAGCAAGAATGAGGTAAGTGTGTTGCTTCTTTACTGATTACGTGAGGCATGGAGCCCTACACACCATGTTTTCTGTTCAAACCAGAACATCAGAAAGAAGGCAATGATGTTCTAAGAAACACCAATGACCAAGGAACTCTATCATACTTTTTTTTTTTAATTGATATTCACTTCCTTAATATTAGCCAACCATTTGTGATGAAAGCCATGACACAGAAAATACAGAAAATAGGGGGAATACTTAGTTCCATTTCTTTCAGGTCTTTCCTACTCATCAGAAAGATGAAAGTTGAGTGTTGGTAGAATAGTCACATATCAATAAACCACATAAAAACACCTGAGAGAGTCAGAGCAGCATTTCTATTCTTTTGATAATAACTGTATACAGATGCATACATGACCTACAAATACATATTGTGCAATTTTGATGATTTCAGGGACGTTTTGTACTAGCATTGTACAATGTAACATTAACCAGAAAAAAATATGCTAACAACTTATATTTATAATTTTTCTTAAATTTTAAGGATACTAAATAACAAATAAAACTGACCATGCAATTTGAGAGAAATATTGTAGAAAAAAATAAAAGCTTATTTTTTAATACTTTTAATGAACTTGTGTTTGCTTTTTGAACTAGGGATGCTGAACTATTATTTTTCAAAGGATGTAGCTGGCCCTGACTAAATATAACTCCTACAAACAAACTTCTACAATTGCTAAACCTCTTCAGCTATACTGATCTGCTATGGGTTGGATGTGGCTTGAGTGTGTTTTCCAAGTGTTTATCTATTGAGAGCTTGGTTGTTAAAGGTGGCGGGACATTTAAGAAGTCAGTCCTGGGCTGGGGATGTGGCTCAGTGGTAGAGAACTTGCCTAGTAGATGTGAGGCACTGGGTTCAATCCCCAGCACCATATAAATAAATAAATGGATTAATGAATAAATAAACAAACAAACAAACAAATAAAACAAAATAAAGGCATTGTGTCCATGTACAACTAAAAATATTAGGAAAAAAAACAAAGAAGTGAGTCCTAACAGAAGGTCCTCAAACCTTTGAGTCAGCTTGGTATGAATTGATGAGATTCTCCGGGACCTTGGGTAGTTCCAGTGAAAGAGCTGGTATGAGAAAGTGGTCTGACCCTTGGATTGTTCCATAGCTTCCTGCTGCATGGTGTAATAGCTCCCTCTTGCACAAACTTCAACCATAATGCTACCTGCCATGATGTGACACAGCTAAGAAGAACCCTCACTAGAACTGGCCCTCGGGGGTACAGGCTTGAGCCTTCCAAACTGTGAGGCCAATAAACTTCTTTTCTTTAAAAGATACTTTATAAAGTATCCAAACTCAGCTACTTCAGGCAAATAGACTAATACACCTTCACTTTACTACTTTACTTTTGCATGTATAATTCCTTCATCCGAAAGCCAGCATGGGAAGCACCCCGTCTTGGAGCCAAATCAATTTAATTTATACCCTGGTTGTTATTATTAGTTACATGAGTCTCTACTTCTACTAAGCCTTTACTTTCCTATGTGTGAATGGGTCTTGCTAATACCTACTTAGGTATAATGAAAATAAAATATTTGTCACAATGATGGTGAGCAGAGGAGCTAGGAAAAATTCCCAATTGTCCTGCATCTTTGAATGAAATTTCTGAAGTGCTGGATTGGAATTTTTCTGACCAGATTATTACTATGTGACCTTGAGTGAGCCATAAACTCGTTGGACTTTCCTTATTTTATCTGTGAAATACAAAAAAAATAATAATAACTCATTACTAATTCTTGACAGATGCTATGAGACTTGGGAATAGAAATGGTTTCTGGCACCTGGTAAATGGAATTCAGTAAATTTCCATTGTTAATAATAGCACTCATATTTTGAACCTCAAGTTTGCATGTTTATCTTCCTGGGCAAGGAATGCATCTTGGTAGTTGACTCCCCAACACTTCCACAAAAAAAAAAAAAGTGTCTGTAGTGCATCACGAATGAGTGAGTGAGTCAGATCCTGGACATGCATTCACATTTGCTTGTTACCTGATAGTGACTAATGTGCACCTAGTCGGGCTGACCTTCATGAGTTCCAAGGAAATATCTTCTATTCTTCAGAGGCAGCCAAGCTTAGCCTTAATTTGTTAGGCTCTCTGCCAAGATGAAGGTACAAAAGAGTACTTCATCCAATTTATGAAGGCATAGTAAAAATGAAGGCCCCAGAGGGATGCTGAGCGTGTAGGGCTTCTGCAGCTGAGGCGGTGAACAACCTGGTAGATGCTCCATGATCTTGGTCAATGCATCAAAGCAAAGCAGAAGCACCAATGTACAGAAGAAATCCAGAGGGCGTGATCAACCTGCTGTTGTCCTTTTAAAGAGTGTTCAGGAAACAAACTCTGCTTTATGTAATGCCATTTTGAAAATACAGAGAGTCCAACCTAGATTAGAAGAGGGATGAGATCTAAGGGAGATAACAGTAAATCTTGGCTCCCTGTCAGGGATAATTTTAGGAAAAGTTTGCTACATTTCTCAAAGTACATCTCCAAAGGATGTTTAGAGTTTTTATATTACTTTCCTTAGAAATTTATGCCTTTCAAACATTAATTTCTTCAATTACTACATATTTTCGTGATATGTAACAACATAGGCCTATTGTAAAATTTATAAGAAGATATGTGATTGAAGATCAAAATAATATCCATTCAGAAATATTTTCCCTTGTATTTCGTAAAGTTTCCTGGAAATGAGCTCTCAGTTGTCAAGGTAGAATTAACAAAAAGAATTCCCAGACTTCATCTTTTCAAACTCAATTTCCACTCATTTCTCCTTCCATCTCTCTCTCTCTCTCTCTCTCTCTCTCTCTCTCTCTCTCTCTCTCTCTTA
>NW_026000108.1:14198218-14291877 GCF_001458135.2 Marmota marmota marmota
CTCTCTCTCTCTCTCTCTCTCTCTCTCTCTCTCTCTCTCTCTCTCTCTCTCTCTTTTGTGTGTGTGTATGTGTGGTGCTGGGAATTGAACCCAGGGCCTTGTGCCTGTGAGGCCAGCAGTCTACCAACTGAGCTATCTCCCCAGTCCTCCTTCCAGCTCTTTTGTTCAAACTTCCATGAAGACCTCCTATTTGTAGACTAGCCCCTGGGTATTTGGTGACAGGAGGACAAGTGGGAAGATTACAAGAAAAAGCTTACAATACGTTTGACAACATTATACAGAATATTCTGGATGATGGAGGAAAGGGAAAACTGAGGGGTGTGCAGGAAGAAAAGTGAAGCCAAAGGGAGATTTTTATAAAGCAGTGTTTGGTGATATAATTAACTTTTTTTTTTTTGTACTGGGGATTGAACCCAGGGGTGCTTAACCACTGACCCACTTCCTCTTTCCTTTTTAATATTTTATTCAGAGACAGGCTCTCACTAAGATGTTTAGGGCCTTGTTGAGTTGCTGAGGGTGGCTTTGAACTCGAAATCCTCCTGCCTCAGCCTCCAGAGCTGCTGGGATTTCAGGCATGTGCCACCACACTCAGCTGACATATCTTAACAATACTTGAAAAAAACAGGGAAATTATTTTGAGCCATTGCAAAATTATTTTTGGTTGCCAAACTGTTTCCTCAATTTATATTTAGTTTATAACTCTGTGACACACTGAATTTCAAAGGTCACAATTAATTAATATATAAAAGCAGACTTAAATGCAAAGATAAAAATAAGAACAAGTATGGGCACAAGAATGGTGCAGAGGTAGACATATGTTCAGAGAGGCATCATTGTCAATCCCAATAAAACTTGGGTGAGGGAGAGGTGGAGAGAGAGGGGGAAATATTTCAAATTAAAGCATAACACTTTAAAAGTGCTATTCTCAGCAAATATAAAATGAAGATGATTCCACCTCAAGAAATATTTCAGTTAATTTTTTTTCTCCTAAAAAGATCAGATATCCACAGAAATCAGTTCAATTTAATGGAACTTGATAATATTAAAGTATGTAAGAAAATAATAGAGACGAGACTTAACAACTTCTAAGGGGATTTGAACCTCATGAAAGTGCAAACTGAAGAGTTTTTGTTTTCTCAATGTCTTTGGGATGTTAACATTAAGAGCCCTGAAATATGAGCACCAAGATATGAACTGGTTATTAATTGTCTTTTTTTTTCTTTTTCCAATAAACTACAAAATTTGTTCATGTTTCTAGCTTAAATGTCTATGAGGGAGAGGAAAATACCCTGAATAATGTAGAGAACTGAGTGACTAGATACTTATTGCCACCTCAATTTGAGCTTGGAGTGTGTCACACAGTCCTGGCATACACAGCTTTCTCAGCTGGCTAGCATGAAGATAGCCATTGCTTGGACTGAGTGGAAAGAGTCTCAAGATACTTGTGTTACTCAGAAACTTTTGTTTGAATTAAAATAAGCAAGAGGGAAGGGGAGGTTGTCAGTTCATATATTTTAATAGTTCAGGAATCATCAAAGTCCAGGAATAGCAATATATATGTGTAAAGATTACTCCATTAGAAATATGTTGCTCTTCATTTCTCAGTTTCTCAATTTACCTCTCTTTAATATTATTCCCAGTCAAGGTTTTCACATATGTTCATCAGAACTATTAGGTTTTTAAGCAACTCTGGTAAGATGAATCCTATTAGGAAGAGATTGTTTCTTTATTTATTTAAGTACAGCAGAATCCCTATATTAACTTTCAGTGAGCCTCTTGATATATTAATATGCATACCTTATAGGCATTCTATGTGACTGGAGGAATATGGTAAGGCTACTTACTAAGCTTGATTCTAAGAATTGTGTGAACTTCCCATAAGTCACATGAGTTTAAAGTCAGGGGAGTAAGTTAAAGAATTTTGAACAAGGATAAAGAATCCTCAGTGCATCTGCATCTTGTTTATACAGATTTTTATAATACTATCCTCCTTACTTTTCCCCAACATTTAATGTTGTATATTTAAATATGAAAAATAGTACCATTCCACTTATTTGCAAAATCTAAGTGGTATCCATTTGTATTAATTTCCTAGGGCTGCCATAACAAATTACTATAAATTTTGTGGCTTAAACAATAAAAATGTATGTTCTTGCAGTTCTGAAGACCAGAGTTTGAAATAAAAATGTGTGCAGGACCATATGATAATTATTTGTAATTTTTTGAGGAAACTCCATACTGTTTTCCATAATGGATGTACTAATTTACACTCTCACTAAGAGTATGGAAGGGTTACCTTTTTCCATATCCTCGCCAACACTTGTTATCTTTTCTATTTTTGATATTAGCTATTCTTTCAAGAGTGAGATTGTATCTCACTGTGGTTTTCATTTGCATTTTCCTGATGACTAGTGATATTGAGCATTTTATTTTCATATGCCTCTTGGTAATTTATATCTGTTCCTTTAGAAATGGTTATTCATTCATTTAGTTTTACTCTTTAATATCAATTTTTAGTTAACACCTTAATTGTATCTGAGTGGGATTCTCTGTGACATTTCTATACATATATAAGGTAGATATGCAGCACAATTGAGGAACTGGAGGACATTACTCAAGCAAACAAAGCGAGACACAGAAAGACAATTATCACATCCAAACAAACCAAAAAAAAAAAAAAAAAGATCCAAAAGTAAAGTACCTATTTAAAATATATTGCTCAATATTAATTGGGTTATTTGTTTGTTTTGCTATGGAGTTTTTTAATTCATTATCTATTCTGGATATCACTCTCTTTTCAGATGTATAGTTTGTAGATATTTTCTCCATATGACGCAATAGTCCCACTATTGGGTATATATCCAAAGGGAATAAGATCCTTATATCAAATAGACATCTGGACTCCTGTGTTTATTGTAGCACTGTTTACAATAGCAAAGAAAAGGTAACAACCTAAGTATATATCAAATAATGAAATGGGTAAATGTGGCATATTTACACAATGGAATATGATTCAGCCACATTGTATGAGTCCACTTTTCATTGTTATAGAACAACATAGAGGAGTCAAAGTTTATTTTGACTCAGTTTCAGAGGATCCATCCATGGTCAGCAGACTCCATTGCTCTGAGCAAAAGGTAAAGCAGAACATCATAATGAAAAAGTGTGTGAAGTAAAGCTGTCAGCTCATGGTGGCCCAGAAGCATACAGAGAATGAGGAACCAGGGAAAATCTACAATCCCCAAGGATACAGAGATCTGCTTCCTCCAGCCATGTCCTGCCTGTCTACAGTTCCCATCCCGTAAGGAGGTCCTTTCATATAATTAATCCATCAGATGGATTAATTCACTGATTAGCTCACAGATCTCACAATCTAATCATTTTACTTCCTGCATTAAGGCAGGAGCTTTGTGGGGACAACACATATCCAAAGCTCAATGCATATAAAAGGATGAAATTGCAATGATATAGATGAAACTTTACAGTACATGAAATAAACAATGCATAGAAAGGTAAGTACCACATGACCTCACTTACATGTGGAATATAAAAGTTGACTTCATAAATGTTGAGAGCAAAATGATGGTTACCAGCATCCAAAGATAGTACTGGGGAAGGAAGGATTGGGGAAGGTGATCAATGGGTATATTTATGTTATAATTGGACAGAAGTAAGAGGTTCTGGAAATGACATTGTATATTAGGGTGACTATATCTAATGATAAATATAATATATTGAAGAAAGCTAAAAGAAAGGATTTGAAAAAGGATAAATATTTGAGGAGAAATGTGTACCTTGATTTTAATATTACACATATTGAAGCATCATGTGGAACTATCCCATTAATATATACAAGTTTTGATTTTATGTATGCACTTAAAAATATTTTTTTAAAGAGAGAGAGAGGGATACCAGAGAGAGAGAGAGAATTTTTTAATATTTATTTTTCAATTTTCGGTGGGCACAACATCTTTATTTTATTTTTATGTGGTGTTGAGGATCGAACCCAGCGCCCCGCCAGGCGAGCGCGTTACTGCTTGAGCCACATCCCCAACCCTAAAAATAAATTTTAAGAAATATCTGCAGGTTTGGTACTTTCCAGGGGTTCCTAAGGAGAATGTGTCCCATTTTTTTCCTCCTAGCTCCTGGTCATTCCTTAGGTTGTAGCTAACTAAATCTCTGCCTCTGTCTTCACAGTGTTTTCTCCTTTTCTGTCTCTGCAAAGTCTCTTTTTCTGTCTTTTATAAGGACATCCAATCTGTCAGAAGGTTTAGGGGGGGCCTAAATTCAGTATGATCTCATCTCAAGCTCATTAATGATATTTGCAGAGACACAATTTACAAATAAAACCACATTCACAGGTACTACAGGTTGAAATTTTAACATCTTTTTGAGAACACAACTCAATTCACTAAGTAATCTCACTTTTATTTTGTTACTCTATGACATATTTTTAAATTTTGATGCTGTTGCTTTATTTTATCTCTCCATACTTAGCATTAGCTTCTCTTCATGTTTCTTATGTTATACTCAGGTTAGTTGCATGAGTTTTTATTATTTTATTATTTTCTGTTATTTATTAGTAGGGGAATTAAATATATTATGCATAATAGATTTACATCATAAGATGCAATAAAACCCTTTTCTGTTATTTAGACATTTTTAATGTTTAACTTACATTGTGTTTCCTTCCATACAAGAAAAAAAATATTAATTTATTTATTTTCTGCATATGTGGAATATAAAAGTTCATCTCATAAATGTTGAGATGTTTCAAATCTATCAATCAGTTTTCATAATAAGATTTGGATTTGGATTTATGTTTGAAAAGACCCAAGCTTATTAAAAATAGTCTCCAATAGCTCATGATAGTATTTGCCGTCTTTAAGTTAAACCTTGAAAGTCTTAATTCATCTAGAATTCATTCTCTACGTACACTAAGTGAAAGAGAGCTGCATTTTTCCTCAAAATGGACAGCAACTTATACCAGAATTATTGTTTTGAATATCCCATTTTTTGCCCATTCTTCTGAACTTTTTAACCTCATATCATTTACATATGCATTTTTGTTTCTAGATTATTGTATTTAATTCCTGATATTTATCATACCAAGAATACTCATTTAACATTATTTTCCTTATAATATGTAATAAATTACAATAGCTTGATTTCATCTTCATTAGTCATATTTTTCAATCACTTCATAGTCTCTCACACTTACTTTACCAGGTGGCATTTGGAATTCTTACAAAATCACCAAAAGTTGGAATTCTGATTTAAATTGACTTAAGTTTATATATTACTTGATAGAGAAACATCATCCCATCCAAGAGATATATATAGTTCTGCAATTTTAAAATCTGACTATATGTATTTCTCAATATTGATCTTATTTAGATTTATATTAAGTATATATCTTAATATTTTGTAATTTTATGTTAGATTTTTGTTTGTTCATTTGGTATTTTCTCTTTTGAATTTTCTTAATCACTAAATGTTCTAATTCATTGTTGCCAACATAAATAACTTGAATTTGTATATTTTCCTTCTGTCCAGTCACCTATTTGAATTTTTTAGTTTTGGTTGAAATATTAAATAAATACCAGTAGCTATCATAGACAAAATAATAATAATAATGATTAATGTGTCAACAGGCATATTATCAATCACATTTATTAAGTGTTGGATATTTTTCTAGGAAAGACAGAGACACATGTCCTTTTCCATAAGTGAGAAAATTGAAGCTTAGCAGGGTTAAATAGTTTCCCAGATCTTCCAAGAAATAAATGTCTGTTCCATAATCAAAACCCATCTCTGACTTATGATCAAATGGCTGATCATACTTTGATAATTCTATTGCCTCTTCTTTGGCCAGGAATTCTAAAATAATGCTAAATAGTAGTGGCAGAGTGGTCAGTTCTCATTCCTATTAATTTTGAATTTAGTGTGACATCTCAATACAATTACTGTGGCATTTGTTGTTTGTGTCTAATATATAGGCCTTTTCAATGTTTAAAGGAAATTTTGTTCTATTAAGATTTAATTTAATATTTTAATATCAGTTACAAATATAGAACATTATTGACTTTTTGTGTCTACTGATACAAGCATGTTAAATGAGTAGTCTCCTAAAGTTACCAATTTATATTCTTGATATAAGCTCTACTTCTATATAATATTCAGATTTTCTTTAATGCTATTTGCTAATTTATTTCATACTTCTTTTCATTTAAACTTAAGAGTCTTTCTCTTCCATAGTTTTCCAGTGGCATCTTTATCATATTTTATTATAAAGAAATGCAAGAGAGTAATATTTTTCTACTTTATGAAATAATTTTATAACATAGTTTTTATTCTCAAAAGAGTTGATAAAATTTACAAGCAACTTTTTCTGGATTCACAAATTTTGAATGTTGGACCTTGAAATCATTATAATTTTCCATGAAAATTATATTTTTGCTTATTAAAATCATTAAAATAATTCAGAAATTTATACTATTCTAAAATATTGTTCTTAAGTTATATTTAGTTTTCATAATTTTTAAATAAATTGTTTACATTATTATGTTGGAATGCTCTTGCAAGATTTTGTTTTTAATATTACCATTATCTATTTGATTTGACCAGTTTTAAATTTTATTAATGTTTCCTTAACAGTATTTTTGGTTATTCCTTGTGAAATTCTTGTTTAAATTTAGCTATATTTTTTTCTCCTTTTTACCTTTAATTTGTTTTTAGTTTACTATTAAGTATTACTGAACAGATGTGCTTTCTTATTAATAAAGTATTTCAAAGATTTAACTTCTCTTCTGAGTATGGTTTTAGACACATTCCATATGCTCGTATAAGATGGGGTCTAATTTTTCTTAATCTCTAAATAATTTGAAACTACAGGTTTACTATCCGTTTTATTTACTCAAATTATTTTTTATTATACATGATTTAAAATGTGTTCTATTGTTTTTACAAGACTCTACTTTTTGACATTTAGCCAAAAAATATGACTTTTAAATTTTTGACCCTTTGAAATGTATTAAGATTTTTATTCTACAACCAGTTTATTTATTTGTTTAGTTATTTGATACTTGATTAATTTTACTTATAAAAAAATATTTATTTTATAGTTTATGAAACACCCTAAATAGGAATTTAGTCCCTCTTGTCAATTATGCAATGGAGATTTGTGTATCTTTAGAGTTTTAAAATGTGATTTGTCAAATTCGGTTCTACTGTGAGTTCAAATTTGCTGCCTCTATTTGCCCTGGTGCTGGGTATCCAGTGGTTCAAACATTGCTTATATTCTTTATGGACTACCATTTCTTCTGTATTTTATTTCAGTGTTTTCATTTCCATATATTATCTTATAGATTCTTTTTTTACTTATAAGCATTATGTGGCATTTCATTTTAGATTTGTCTATTGTATAGTTAGATTTTTAATCTAATTTAAATGCATCCACCATTTTGTTTTATTATAAAATCCTCCCTTCTGGAACTTTTAAAATATATAATGTTAAAGGCAGTTTGTGTAGATTGTGTAGATCTTTGAATCTTTTCTTCATTGTTTTTATATTTTGATTACTTTTAAAAGTTTCCATGAAATGAATTGTTTAATAGTCCCCAAAATTAATGAAAGGTAGATATAGAAAACTGTAATTTTTGTGTGTTATTATAGTCTGTCTCCATGTGAATATTTGTAAAATTTAAAAAACATAATAAAATGAAATAGCATAATATTTTGATATAAAAATCAATTAAATATACCATAATCTTCAAAAGTAAATTAGAATTATAAACTTTCAAAAAGGCTTCTTATAACAAAAGAAATGCCTCCTTATTTTCAGATTTCTTCCTGTCAGCTGTATTTCTTGGTCAAGTAAAATGCCCTTCAGAGAAATTGTCATTTTCTCTAACTTTGTCAAGTTCATATTGGGAGAGGAAAAAAAAAAAACCAAAATGATGTGAATGGGAAAGAAGAAATTGCCAATAGAGTGGGATAATAAAACCATTCAGGGCTCAGAGTAGCTTCTGGTATCACCTCTTGAAACTGGGTAATTTTACTGATGTGAAAATTAAGTCGCCCAGGGTTTAGACAGCTTTCCTAAAGTTGTATCATTTCAATATGATTACTAAGACTATTTTAAAGAGTTTTCTTCTGAAATAGACAACCAGGCACATAATAAAGATTCAGAGGTTTCTCATCAGTTGGGCTGGCCTGAAGAGCTTACTCCTCACACACTGATCTGAAGACAGGCTATTGTGGCATGTTATTCCAATTCTTTCCTTTCTTAGCACTGAAAACTTTGCAAAGTTCATTATTTTCCAAGCCTGAATTTTCATATCAGAAAATGAATAGGAAATGTTCTACAACTAAGCATGAATATTGTTCTAAGGAATACATTTGGCGGCGTGTACAAAGTGCCTAGCACTGTGCCTGGAACCTACTTACTCTCCCAAATGTGAGTTTCCTTCCTCACTCACTGCAGCAACCAATCCACACTAGTTCTCTAGGGGTTGTATGGATTATAAGAATTATGCTTTCAGGCCTCTGTAGGCATGCTAAGCACCAGTGTCAGGACACGCAAATTATCTTGGAAAGCGTGTATGCCAGGATGGAGCAGATATGAGAAAGTTCGGGGTCTCTATTCTTCTTCCTAACTGATTTTCAGGAAACACTCTGCTTGTCCTCCTGAGGCACATAGCTTGAACGTGACTTTTCATTTTTCACAGCTCCCAGAAAAGTCTAGTGGTTCCAGTGGGAACCATCAAAAGGAATTAAATTGTTATGTTTTACAGGGTTAGAAAATATGATGGGGGCAAGTATATATAAAGGTCTATTTCACGTAACCTTGCCATAGCACCACTTTCAAGCAATCACTTAAGTTCTCGTTAGTCAGGCCTGAGAATAGATCCGGTCTTTCCTGAGCCTAACCCTCAGGTTAGATGCTCATTGATTTTTAGCTTCCTTTGCTCTGTAAAACACATCTGGACCCTTAATTAACAATTCGCTAAGTCAGAGACAAATTTGCTAGTGTTTGAACATTCCTGATTAAAAGCACAGACATAATACTCATAAAATGTTAGGGAAAAAAAAGCAATTGAAAGTAAGATTATAAATTACTCTTGGCTTTAGGCTTCCCTCAAGCTATGGAAAACAAAAAAGCAATTATTTATCTTTGGAGGTGGAATTAGCCTTTTATCTGTTATCTAATCAGTGCTTATTATTCATCTAGTCCTGTTTCTCTAGCCTGGCTAGGAAGTGAATGGAGATCCACTTCCCTCCTGGACTTTTTATATTCCATATTTCTTTGTTTCTTCTTTGTTTGAGATTTTTAAAAACAACACTGGTTTAGTGCACAAAGAACTTAAATATGTCAGGCAAAATAGTTCAATACCTGTGATTAGTGACCTCGTTTTATTTAAGTCTCCATCGTGGAGAGAAAATTGATTTTATTAATGTTCCTGTTTCATTAAATGACTACTGCATATGAAGCATCTGCATTAAGCATTTTAAAATACTTCCAGAAAATTCAGCCAGGTCAAGAAATAATAGCACTTAAATACACATGCAGTTGACTTTGTGGATTTTTAGTAATGTTTGAGGTTTTACTTCTGTGACATGAATATACATTTGCTTTGTGGAAGCTGTTTGGCTTCCAGTAATTCTTTCGACTCTTGGAGCAGAAATACAATCATGAAGATCTAAGACTCTTCAAAGTATTTTATTGCACATGTAGTAGTAGATTGTATTCATCTTCTGCTGTGATTAGAGAAGTTTCCCAAATCAAGATCCCAATAAGCTATCTTAATACTACGCAGTGACCCAACTCTTTAAATCCAGAAAAGTGAGAAAAGAATGCCTTCTCTCTGCCTTTACATATACTCCTCTGTCTTCATCTCTGGCCACATATGACTCAGAAGCTGAGCCTTAGTCAACACTTACTTCTGAGCGACTGTGCAACTCAGCTCAATTCATTTAGGCTTCCTCTTTCAGATGAAGAGGTTGACCCAGCCATGACATGGGATCCTCCTCTTGATCTTCGGGCACACAGCTCTCATACTGCCAGTCACACTGTCCATAATGAAAGAGGCTCCTTTCTATCTCCCTCATTGGACTGAGAATAGAGAGGAAATGGCACAGAATGCCAGTGACCATTTTATCCTCTATATGTCCAGCTCACCTCTAACCGCAACTTCTGCTCAAGAACTCTTCATCTGATGCTACATGGGAACACATAAGTGACACACATTAAACACGTGTGAAAGTATGGTCTCTGATAATTCCTCCTCCTGCAGAGGTTTACCTTTTGAGGGCTTACTATGAGGCTGATTGCCATCTTCAGAAAGCCAGGGAAGGGGGAGTCAGTAGATGTAAGTGGGACAAAGTTAGGAGATGGTTTCATTAATCTGTTTCCTGAACATTACAAATACTCTCTGTTACCACTGTTGACTGGTGACGAGTTCTTGCTTCCCCAATGTTGAAGAATAACACCAAAGAAGCACGCTGAGGCAAGGTCAGAGTAGAAATTAGAAGTTTATTAAAGGACAGCAGAAAAGACTTTTCCCGGAGGAAGAAGGGGACCCAAGAGATGGAATCCATGGAAGTGCGGATGTTTCCCCTTTTTATAGTTTTGGTGATGGAATGTAGGTTGGAAGGCCCTAGGGGTGGGACACAGGTGGGCCAAAGAAGTAATCTGGTCAGGAAGGACTTCTGAGTCAGCACCTTTTTGCTGGGGGCTGTTCATTAACATTTCTTTGAGGTGGACTTTGGCCTAGGGCCTTTTCGGGACTTCATTAACATTCCAAGAGTTGTCCTGCGTTTCCCGGAATCATTGCCAGCATGGCCTCCATTTTAGATTTCACTCGGCATTAGACCCGATTTATCTAACTACACTGACTACCTAACTTTAAATCTGGCTTCACCTCCTCACCTTTCTTTCTACTTTTTTCCCATAGTGACCCTATGTTCCAAAATCTTATGTACTATAGGCCCATAAAAAGCTATAAAAGAATCATTTTTTTTTCCCAACAGAAATTTGGAAAGAGAGAGTGTTTCATTTTCTTCACATATGATAAGGCACCAAAAATAGCCTTTCTGATTAACAACAGGCCTGTCTTCACCCATAGGCTGGTTTCCAACTCCTTGAGTGTTATTTGCAGTATACCAAAAATTTTTTAGTTCAGATGTTAGGCTAGGGCCAGGATGGAGGTAGGTGGTATACTGAAAGCATAGCA
This sequence comes from Marmota marmota marmota, assembly GCF_001458135.2. Taxonomy (NCBI): domain Eukaryota; kingdom Metazoa; phylum Chordata; class Mammalia; order Rodentia; family Sciuridae; genus Marmota; species Marmota marmota. Next base: position 14,209,453 of record NW_026000108.1, read on the forward strand.
GTGCAGACACCCCAGACTTGTGCTTGGGATTTTTAAAAAAAGCACCCACAGATTCTGATGTACATCCTGACTGCTCTCTTAGTCTAGTCTCTACTGGCTACAGGGGCTGTCAAAACTGTCTTGGAATCATCAACAGGATTTATCAGCAGGGAACAGAAAGGATCCATTGGCCCTTCTGTACCTGAACGTGGAAAATCCACTCGGTACCCACTTCGTTACTCTCAGGAAGCCATTTGAATGGTAGTGAATACGTAAAAGTTCCTTGTGTTTGAAGGAATCAAAAAAAAATTTTTTTTCCTTAGAAAAACTATAAAATCGTTTAAAAAAAAAGATAAGGAAGTTTGACATCAAGTTGTAAGATCTTTGGGCACGTGAGCTTCCTAATAATGGTAGTACACTCTCTCAAACTGCAGTTTTCTCTCATACTAAGAAGAGTTGAACTACATCAGTACTTTTTCACCGTGGCCTGATCCTGTACAAGGCAGGTAGGGACAGAGCAGAAAAATGATTTCTGTGGATGTCGTCACTTTCTGCCTTCTTTTTCATTGGAACCTAAACCTGAACCTTGGTCATAAAGGCAAGGGTAAGGAGTAAAAGAATTCTTTCTCTTCCCATCCTTTCCTTTTAGACACACACACACACACACACACACACACACACAGAGAGAGAGAGAGAGAGAGAGAGAGAGATTATTTTATTCAGAGAGAAGTTATCAGTATAATTAGCATTATTTAGGAAACAATTTACTCAGGATAACTCAAAGGAGACTTCAGGGATTCCACAATCATGATGAAAGCATCTTTTACGAAACAATGGTTGGGGAAGCACCCAGAAACAAGCCACAGTGGGAAATTGTTGTCACCACCTGGGCTTAAGGAACAGGGAAGGAAACTATACATTTCTGGAGGCTGTTGAAACCTAGGGCCTTAGAGAACGCATTCCCACTCCCACTGGCAGTTACAGCTGTTGAAAAACAGCTACTTCCAAAGAAGTAGGGCCAGTGAGGGCGGGAGGGAAGAATGAAGAGAGAAAAGAAATCCTCTGCCTTCTCCCTCTCTTAATCTCCAGTGGGCAAACCCAGTAAGAAGGCAGAGAGTGATGCCCTCTATAGGGTCACTTGACGGCCCCATATTGTACACTGCAGAGCAGAGGAGAAGGAGAATGGATCTAACAGTGTGTTTTAGTCAGATTTTCATCTCAGTTACCAAAAATCCTGACAAGAAAAATTAGAGGAAGCAAAGTTTACTTGCCTCATGTTTTCAGAAGTTCAGTCCACAGACGGCCAACTTCACAGATCTGGGTCCAAGAAGAGGCAGAATCATGGCATAAGAGTATGGCGAATGAAAGTGACTCAGGACATGTCAACAGGAAGCAGAGGCAGCTCCACTTACCAGGATCAAACTATAAACCTCAAAGGTATGTTCCCAATGGCCTATTTCTTCTAGCCACACCCTACCCACCTACAGATACCACCCTATTAACAGCTTTCATAAGTTAGTCATTTTAGCTTTGAATACTCTTGGATTTTCTCAGGCATGAGCTTTTGGAGGATATTCCCATATCCAAACTATAACATGAAGCAAGTAATAGCTAAGAAGAACATGGGCCAATGCAAAGTAGTACATTTCCTTTTAGAAGGAATAGATACTGGGAAAACAAAAATGGGAAAGACAGAAATTTAAATGAATTCTTTTTTTTTTTTTTTGCATTTGTTAAGATAAAAAGACAATTTTGAAACATGGTTAAAAAAAAGCTATCTCCAATGGTTCAGTTTTCTCCAGATAACCCAGGTCATTCTGCCAATCTTGCCAATTCCTAGGGCCATCAATTGGTCCACACAGTTCTGCTGACCTTCTTTCTGTATCCCTGGGATAGACCTTAGAACCACTTGTCCTTTTCATTCCTACTTCTTACCACATTTTGATCAGTTATGACTGCTGAGGGCCACTAGGAGTTCTACCCTTTCCTTCTCATTCAGGCAATGATGTTTCCTTCAAGTTATTTCTTTCAAGTTACCCTCAAAATTCACAATGCCTATTATTAAACAGTAAAATGGAACAATTAGAATAATAGAAAATGAAATCAGTTGTAGACACTCCATAGATGTACCTGTAGTACACTCATCTAATCTTTCTGAGACATTTATCTATTTTGATGGGATATCCCTCTGTGTTAAGGTCATTATATGGATAATACAAGGTAATATATCAAATTCTTAGCATGGATCCATATATGAAATGAGCAAAGTCCTCAGCTACTACAACCACTTTGCATGTGGATGAACTTTCCCTGCAGTCAACATTTTACTCTGCATTGTCTAGTTATCATCTGATGAGAGGATGCAGGATGCATGAGTTCATGCATTACCCATGGGCCAGTAGAAATTTTTAGTTGCTTTTCTTATATAGGGATTTGGAAGAACTACAAGTACTTTGGTAAGAGTTTGTATCTTCCCCTAGAAAACTAGCTTTCAGTTTAAATCAAACTTCTTTCTCTTGCTTCTCCATTAACCTTTGACAAATTGCAAACCCCAGAGTTTCTATGGAAGTGAGCAAGGCAAGTCAGGCCATTATGCAGGCCTGTTAAAATATGGCCTTACAGGCAGCTTCCTGTGTGCACTCGTCCTAGCCAGAAATTCTTTTGATAGAACTTATCATACATTATTTATGTTACTCTGAACCTCTAATGCAAATTTATAGAACATAATGGAAACATCCTGTACATCACAGTGTTCCCCCTATCATTCTATGTCTGCCACAAGAGACTTGTAAAATTACTTCTGTGGAATAATCCTATATACACAGTTGTAGGTGAACTGCAATTCCTGGGAACATTTCAATTCTCAGCTTTTCCTTCACTGAACAGATTTTATTTCCTCTTTCACTGCCCAAAATGTCTATTGCCCATCTGATCACAGCACACTTTTGAGAAAACATTCCCTTGAAGCATGAGAGATATGGTACATTAACATCTTCCATTCATTTAATCAAGATCATGATGGGGGATCTGATGGGTTTCAAGGAATTTTGCCAAGGTTCTACTTAGATCTGCAAATTCCCTTGAAACATTATGTGAATTCGGATTCTTTTCACTCTAACCAATAGAACCATAAAATTGTGGGAGAAAAAAAACACTTGAAAGAATATCAATCATCTCAATATTTTGATTCATCAACATCAAGATCATATTACCCAGTTTAAGACTTATATTAATCTCTACATTTGTGATTAAGAAAAATACTTAAATGGGTGATTTTAATGAAACTATATTTATATAGGTTATTTTTTCCAATACATAACATTTTTGAAATTGAACATCAGTCTGGCTTTCATTAAAACTAAATTGAACATGAGCTCTTTCTACCTGTAATTGGCATATCCTTTGACAGAAACATGATTTCTACATAAAAGACACAGGTAGGAAGGAATCAAAGAGACCCAAGAGGACTGATCCATTCTTTCTGCACAAGGTAGAAATCATTTTATACAGTCAAGCAATCTGTTCCTTCTACACAGAGCATGTGAATTATTGATGGCCCCATTCAGCATTTCATTTCTTTGTGGCAGCCAAGTAGGTCTTCCTTGTAACACGTTTTTGTTGGCATTAAAAGAAAATGCATTTCTCCAACTGAGAACACATAAAAGCAAATGGAAAATTAATATGTTTTCCAAATCTATAAGCAAGGAATCATATGTCACTAGCCTTAGCATTTGTAAGGCCCAACTGAAAAGATCCTTGACAATAAAACTCCATGTAGCATGAAAGATAGGGCTCTGGTCTTTCCTTTTTTTACACGCATTCAGGAATTTCTTTTATTTCTCCATCTTTTTCTTTAAAAAACAAAACTATAATGTTTTCTGTTTGTTTTTTCATCATTTATCTATTATTCCTGGCCATGAGGGTAAGTGGCAATGCCAGGAAAATAGGTTGGAGGTCAGGTAGCTTTTCTTTTATGCAAAGACTCAAGTTTTCTTGTGTCCTGTGCCTGCTCGTGTCTGCTTGGAGAATACATTTAAAAAATGAAGTGGTATTTATTTCAAATAAGGAATTCAACAGAGATCTCCCTTTTATCTTCTCCTTTGTTGACATTGTTCTTGCTATATCTATCTGGGCCTTCATGAATTTCTGGCCCCAAAGCAGAAATTCTCTAATTGAAGAAGACTTTGTAAAGAACAGAAAATATTTGATATATAATGTTGAAACTGTGCTGATATAATAAACAATAACAACGACAAATAGGTCTCCATCATAGGCTTAAAAATCTTCCCAATGCCTCCTCCTCTGTTCAAAAACTTTTCCCCAAATTAATTCATCAAAATTTAAGAATGACAACTACATTCCCTACATGCTATATTTTAGTCACAATATTTCTTTCCAGATTTTTTTGGGGGGGTACTGTAGGTTGAACTCAGGTGCACTCCATCATTGAGCCACATCTCCAACCTTATTTTGTAGTTTATTTAGAGACAGGGTCTCACTGAGTTGCTTAGAGACTTGATTTTTGCTGAGGTTGGCTTTGAACTCACGATCCTCTTGACTCACTCTCTGGAGCCACTGGGATTTCAGGCATGCACCACCACGCTCAGCCAGATTTTTTTTTTAAATCTTTTATGTAATCTGTAAATTCAATACACTTTAATATGTATTTATTGAGCACATATTATATGCCAGGTCTTTCGTTAATCACTAAAGATAATAAAGGTAATTAATTAATAAGCCCATAGTTTAACAGTTATCATTCAATAGCTTATTCTGCTTAATAGCTCTAAAGTCTTTGTGGCTTTCAATAACAAATCCTTACATTGGGGTTACTTCCCAAACACCCACTGAGTGTTGGAAACAATGAAAGTTAAAAATGCATTTAATACACCTAACCTCTAGCGCATCATAGTTTAGCAACATAGCACACTGAAGTGTACCAGTTACATGGTTGACTGGGAGCTGGAGCTCCCTGCTGCTTCCCAGCATCTCAGGAGAGTATTTTGCTGCACATCACTATCTAGGGAATAGTACATTTCCTTTTAGAAGGAATTCAAATTTGGTTTCTACTGAATGCATATCACTTTCGCACCATTGCAAGGCTGAAAAAGTCATAAGTTGGAATATCATTAAGTCAGGGATAGTCTACTCTAACTCATGTAATGAGTGGGCTGATGGTCTCTGAATCTCAGGTTCAAGATGGCAGTTGAGTTTGGGTCTGCTCCACATGTTTACTCCTGAATCCAAAGAAGACAGAACCCTGATCTAGAACGGGCACATTTTTAGGCAGAAAGAAAAGTGAGGGAAGTGAAGCCCTCATAAGATGCAGCTTATGGCACGATGCATCTGGTTACCATCATTGCCAGACTGAACAATGAAAGTGAGAGTACCACATTTATTTAAATAGTTGCCATTTACTGAAGCTTTATATACTTGCTACCACTGGGAATACCGATTTCCTTATATGTAATAATCACTATCATTCTTTGAGAAATTAGAATTCAAATTGAAAATCCAAGTAGACAGAAAAGCCCAAAGCTGTGCAAATAATCATTGAAAAATTTACTAATTCACTCTTTCAGTCATTCATTAGGTCTATGTCATGAACTCTTGTAGGACCTAAAATCTATAAAAAAACAAATAAACAAAATATAGGTTCCTTGTTCTCATGAAAGTTTACATTTTTTTAAAGAAATGAGACTATCAGCTAATAGGAAAACACTCATATTATTGTAAGTATTATGCAAAGAATTAGAATAGTATAATAATCCAGAAAATGTCCATAAGAAAGAAAGTTCAGGAAAGCTACTAGATCTTTCTGGCTTCACAGTCCGTATCATTTTCAGTATAAGACTGCCAGCCTATCTTGTGACATATCTTGCATTATATTTAGAAGTGTTGTTTTTATTCATTATTATCATTTAACATTGAATATTTTATGTTTTACTCCCTGAAATACCAAATTGTATCATTTAATTTGGGCATTTGTAATGACCATTTTTTTAATATATTGTGTTCGTATGATTAATGTGTGATATAAGTTATAAGGTAATTTCCTAGATAATCCTTTAGTAAACCCATCATCTCATGAATAATAAGATATTAAGATAAAGCGACGTGCTTTTAGCTTGCTTTCATTAGCTGGCAGCAGTTAATGAATTAGTGATGAAGGGGCAAGATGTGCTTTTATGATTCAGTATGTGCCTCCCTATGTCTAGTGTTCTGATCTTGGCTCTCTGATGAGAGCATCTTTGAAAATGAGCAGATATAATAAGTCTCCTTAATTAATTTTACAATTTTCAAACTTGAAATAACAGATGTGAAAGGGCCTGTTTCTCACTTACGCATCTGAGAGCATTGCAAACATAAAGGAGAAGAATCTTCTTTTTTTTTTTTTTTTTTTTTTAACTTTTCAGTTGTCACTGTATATCCCTGGGAAAGGGAAAGACTATGGTAACGGCAGTGTGGTGTAATAGCAGAAGATTTACTTTTTACTTATAAGACTTAGCTTTTGACCATAAATTCCATTTCTGGTGTTGCTTGTGTGCATGATATAGGAAAAATTAATCACTTTTAGTCTTTTTCTATTTATAAAATTGCACTAATAATGACGAGACATCCATAGTTTATAGGGCTGCTGAGTTAAGGGGATTTAAAATAGGATCACATGTATAAAAGCTCATTGGATAATTTTAGTAATGGCATCAGCAGGAGTAATAGCAGCAGCAGAAGGAGGAGTAACAGCACAATTCAAGTTAATATAATAATGGCATTATTACTGTGCAGCTCTGAGCAAAGTGCCCATCCGAAGAATGACTGAAAATACACAGTGCTGTGGTTACCTCAGGAGAGAAGTTCTTTTCAACATAGAGCATGGACACTGGATGCAGACCCTCTGAGGACTAAACATGGTATACACATCACACAGAAGAAGATATTTTTACACTATGATTTTCCTCTTCCTCACATTCTAAGTAAATTATTTCCCCTGGAGGAATTTCCCATTACCTAGGTTGAGAGTCGCTGTCAGAATTAATTCTGCTCCTGATGGAGAGAAAGGCACCATTTAGATATTGCCTACAGATGCTGAGATGCAGATGAGGAATAATGAGTTTTATAGGGGAGGGGGCATTGCCAGAAGATTTTCATTCATTGATTGATTTTTTTAAAAGCTTTGTAACTCAAATTTGGCTCTATGTGAAATGATTACTTTCTAACTTCTCTGTTTTTAGATGATGTCTATCTTATGTATGTCTCAGCTTTGTCTTTTGTAAGTACATAACTTTTCTGGTTTTACAGTTTCAAAGAGGGAGAGAAAATTTGCTCCAGAGTGAGTCGTATCCTAAGACTCACCCCTACTGAATTAGATGATATATGGATAAGATATATCCATATATATATCTTCATATATTTTATCCAAATATCAATTAATTCAGTATGTGTGAATTAGATTTTTATATAAGTTTTATTTATTTTCTAGATCTTGTTTCCTATGACTAGGGGAAGGGATATATACATATTATCATAGCAGACTTTCCCTAGTAGCATTGGCTTATCTTAGATCCTTGTTATTATCTTAGATCCACATTGACATTATGGAATAAGTAATGAAGCAATTACCCACTATCCAGCACACCAGAAATGAGCTTGTTTTATGGTGCAGAAGCTCATGTACATTATAAATTGCTGCCTCCATCCTTTGCAACATTGTATTGCTGCCTCCACCCTTTGCAACATTGTATAATACCTTCCAGGGTTAGTCCTACTACTGTCCTAGTGATGCATTTCACCCCATTCTGAACCATAGTTACGTTGTCAAAGTGATGGGAGAAGTAGACCTAAAAACAACATCTTTATCCTCCATTTAGAAATGTAAGTTCACTCATTCTCTCAGAATATAGTAAATATTACATCCAACATTAGTAATACTTTATTTTGCCCTTAGTTCTATCTCTGCTGCTTGGATTGCATATAGCAAATACATATGAAATGGATGAGTGAGTGAATGAGTGATTGAGCAATATGCCTTCAGCTTATCAACAAAGGAAATGGCAAAAGCAGAACATTTACATGTAGGGATTAAAAATTCCTGGGACCAATAAAAGTGTAATTTTCTTCAGAGTCTACTAGTTTGGATCAGGTTCAATATCTACAAGTGAATATAACAATAAATGTAATGTTGTACATGAAACAATCTCAGTCTTGAATCTCAAGCCATTTGGAAAACACCAATATAAGTATTCATTTTTATAAACCCTCTTTTCCTCTAAGAGCCAGACATAGATTTTTTTCAGTACATCCTCCCTGTTCCACATTCTCATCAAGAACTTGCCAAGAGCTTGGGAAGCCTGATATAACAGGCTAAAGCACCCTGGTAAAACAGTAGTCCATAATGTCTATATTAATCCTATATACATGGAGCTTCCAATTTTCCCAGCTGTGTCCTTTCACCAGTGAAACATGAACAAAATGGCCAGGTAGTTGCAAATTTCATGCTTTTCTATTCTTTATTCACAGAGCTCAATCCAATATGCCTACCCACCAGCCAGTTATGAGCAATACACCTCATTATACAAAATCCATCCCTACTTAATTAGTTTAGGTGTCAAATAATTTTTCTGTCCTACTCTCATTATACTTTCCAGAAAATTATGAAGCTTTGTCATTACCATTATTTCTTCTACACTACTAAACACTTAAATTTATTGGTCAATAAATAAAAAGGCTGTACCCTTATCCTGATGCATGAATTGTCTACATGAACTCTTCCATCATTACCAGCAGAATTTATCAACATCTTGTCTCAGAATTCACAACATGTTATATTACATTATATTAGCCAGTGATATTGTCTTTAAATAAAATATTTATTTTGGAAAATGACTGCACTACAATTTTATGGCAATTGTCTAGCATCATGATTAATATCAAAAAATCTCTAGTAAAGTACATGAAAAATCTTTTCACACAACACAGAAGAAACCGTGCAAATCAGATCAAATCATTTATAATTCAAAATATTAAAATGATTGCAATTAATTGGTACTTATAAAAGACCCACAAAAATACTTCACAACAGGGAATACAGATTATCACTAGGTAGCTTTATGGAGTGACAATAACTGGTATATAATGCATAAATATTCAAAACTACAAAATAAATAAGAACTATACTTAACATACACATTTATGCTGAAAAACAGATTCAGCACTACATAAAATCGTGAGCACTCCATGATTTATTGTAGTTTCTATAAGAATGTCAATTGCTTTCATTTCTTGGTGTCTTTACTAACAATAACATTACAATTTATAACACGAATACTGTTAAAAGTGGAAGAGGAATAACAGCAAATCTTAAATAAAAACCCTAATTCAAAGGTATGACTTATTTAACTCAAGAAATATATTTGCAACTGAGTCACTGTTTTTTCAGACATTTTAAAATATAATTGTTCCAAACTATAATCCCTAAGTATGGATTGTTTTTAAATTTCTGTTAGTTGTTGGTACAGTGTACTGCATTTAGTAGGCTTTTAATCATTTATTGCATTGGGAATAGATATTTTCTAAGCTTAACCACAGATCCAGGAAGAGCTAAGGAATCTCAACCATATTGTATACTGCATTTATTTGCTACAGATACCATAAAATGTGCTACAGACTGAGTAACTTATATCTATTTTCTCATACCTCTGGGGGATAATATCTAAAATCAAGGTGTTAACAGAGTCAGGGTTTTTTTCTGTGAGATCTGAAAGTTCTCTTCCAGGACACTCTTTGGCTAGTAGTCAGCCACCTTTTCCCTGCATCTTTTCATAACATCTCTTTCTATGTGTGTCTATCTCCATGAATATACAATCCCCACCCCTTTTTATCAGGACACCAGTCATACTGGATGAGGACCCATCTTAGTGACCTCTTTTTAATCCAATTGCCTGTGAAAAGATCCCAACTCTAAGAACAGTCATACTCTAAGGTACTGAGGACTAGAATTTCAAAGTATGAATGGTTTCTTGGGTGGATACAATTCAAGGAATAACAGACTGACAGACTTCCCAAATTCATGTCCTCATATGCAAAACATGTCCACTTCATCCTGACATCCCCAAAGATCTTAACCCAACTAGCATCAGTTAACTCTAAATCCATAAATCTTATCCAAATATCTTCTAATTCAGTATGGGTGAGTCTTAGAATATGACTCCCTCTGGGTCAAGTTTTCTCTCCCTCTTTGAAACTGTAAAACCAGACAAGTTTTGTACTTTCAAAAGACAAATCTGAGACATGCATGAGATAGACATCGTTCAAAAACAGAGAAGTTACAAGGTAAAAAGTTTACATAGATCCCAAGCAAGTCTAAAGCCTGTCAGGGTAGGTTTTATTAGATTTTTAAGGTTTCAAAATGATCCATGTGACTCAGGACTTTGACTCAGGCCTACTGTGGTCTTCACATCACTTTGGGTCTACATGACAGCTCTGCACTTTGAAGAAAGGAGGTACTTCCACTTTTGAGAGCCTATGGGGCAGGGGGTGCTCTGCCTTCCCAAGTCCAGAAAAAGTTGGCTCTGCTCCCTGGGCCTAGAACCCTCTGGCCCTTGTGAAATGCCATTTCTCTTGGCCTCTGCATCTGTGGCTTTGCTTTCAAAGTTATTGCTCCCTTATTCCATCTCATCTCTGTCCCTTTAAATCCAGGCTGGCAGTGATTCTGCTGGTATAAAATTTTAAAATCCATGTTGGCCTCTCATACAATTCCTGGGAACCCAGACAAGAGCGTTCCTTCGTTCCTTTAGATAATTCCTAGGTAAATGTAGCTATCCTTGCTTCTCCTGAGGTAGTGATTGTGTCCATGAGTCGCACACTTTGTATCTTGGCAAATAGTTGTATAGCCACATACTTGGCCTTGTTTCCAGAGCCTACTATCTCAATAGGGTCTTGCAATCATCAAATGCTGGCTCCTCTTATTTAACAATCTCTATTTTGATTAATCTCTTAACCTCTCCCCTCTTGCCTCTTACAATAATAAGTAAGGGGAACCAAGCTCTACCTTCAATACCTCACCCAGAAATCTCTTCAGCTATATATCCCTGTTCTTTACTTACAAGTTCTGCCTTCCACAAAATGCTAAAACACAACTGGGATAAGTTCTCTGCCAGTATTATTTCGCATGGAGACTTTTGAATTTGTATTTACTGTATTTGAATATTCTTTTACTCTCTGAGGATCTCTGAATTCAGTGGACTGTTCTCTAAGGTTAAAGAACAACAACAAAAAAAAGGTCTTTTCAGACAGTTTTAGAGGCCACTGAGAGGATAGCAATTCAATTCTCAAATTCCCACATAACCTAGCCTTCCAGACTTAGCCTTACAGTACAAGGGAATCAACAAAGGTGATGTTAGTCTGGGTCCAGCTTTCTTCCAGTCAGAATGGCCCAAACACATAATACCACATTTTCCAGAATAGCCTCTGCTTTGGCCAAAAAGTACGCAGTCAAAACAATTATAATGATCCCACAAACACACAATGCACAGTGGCTTTGCTTTTCTGAGAAAAGCTACTTGGAATGGCCCAGATTTCTTTCAATGCTCCAGTCTAACTGTGGAGCAAGCCACTTAGGGAAATACCCATAACAAAACCTGCTTCTCAGTGGGCCCTTCCAAAGTTTCTTCAGTGAAGAGCTGTCAGGTTGGGCTGACTTGAACAATAGATATTAATTTTCTCAGAGTCTAGAGGCTAGTGGTACAAAATTGGGTTGCCAGCATGGTCTGTTCATAGTGAGGGCTTTCTCCCGGGATTGTAGGTAGCCACCAGGTCACTGAGTGCTCACATGACTTCTTTGTGCTTCTACAGAAAAATAAAGGAAGCTCTATGATGTCTTCTCTTATGGGTTCACATAAGAACCTACCCATATGAGCTTATTTCATTCTAACTACTTTACAAAGGCTTTGCCCTCTCCAAATGCCATCATGTTGGAGTTAGAGTCCAACATATGAATTTGTGGGTGACTCAGTTCAGCCTATAGCAAGTACTAACATGTCTTGATTTTCTGCAATCTTGATTTTACATGGTGTTCATGAAAATGATCTGGAAACTGATTAGCACACCCGGTTTATATTCCTACACTCAAATGTTTGGATGTGTCTGCATTGCATTGTCTACAAGTTGATTTCAAAACAAATTTGGTGATTTCAAATACTTTTTCATTTTGATCTTAGCACAAAGAGTATATTTTGTATATGCAGTACTTTGTTTTCTGGCATCCCAGAAAGGCAAGGCTCTGGAATAAATACTAAATTAGGCAAACTTTAGGGAAACTATAGGATATAAGTGACAAAGGATTATAAACTAAGTATAACTCCCTTGTCAGTTGTCAGTATTAAATATCCTAAAATCTCTATAAAGCCCTCTAAGGCATTCTAGAGGCCAAAGTTGGAAACTATGTTTGGAAAATGATGACTCATGATATCATACCTACACCAATATCAACAAATTTTGAAATTAAACATACTGTATGTTACACCATTAATACAAAAATCATGAATTACCCAGAAAGGAAAATAGAAATAAAAATAACATAAGAAATCTGCTGCTTATCAATAACTAAGATACCACTGCATAGTTCCACTTCCAAATATTTTTGTTTTATTTACTCTACATCTATGAGATAGCATAAATTTACATTTAGAAGTAACTGATTGATCTGGAGTTCTGTATAGTTTTTATTTTGCTCTTCCCTCATAAATCCCATCAATAAATATTAGTTATTATCATAAAAGTATTTTTATAAAAAGACTCTGTATGGTTGAAATCTATACTTGTAGATATTACTTTATAAATTAGTAGATTTAACTGCAGTATTTTCAACTCTCTGCATCCATCCAATGCATATTTCTTAATAAGGTAATATCTGGGTATTGTTTTAGAGCTGATGGAGGAAGGAGATGTATAAAATTCTTGACTTCTACTTCTTTCCCATAAGTGTAATGTAAAGGGTCTACAGTGGACAAAGACTATCTGAAATACGACAACCTAGAGTGGAACAAGGAAATAACTTCTTCTAATTCACTGCACAGTCCAGAAAAGGGATAAGCTATAACCCTTCCCGGACAGCTCCCTATCAGGTAAATACAATTTCCACAAAGGCCTTGCCTCTGCCTGTTCTGCCTGGAGTGCTCTGTCCTAATTTCTGGCCTCCTTTTGATCATTCAGCCTCAGCCCAAACAGCACTCCACCAGGGAGTGCTTGTGTGTACGTTTCTTAGAAACAAATAATGTTTGCTGCAGTATTTTTTCAATAATGAGAGAGAATCCTAAAACATAAAATAAATAGTTTGTTCAAGGAATTAGAACCTGCTCATGTGAGAGTATATAGTGTGGTTACTAAAAACCTATTCTATAAAATTATTTGTTAAATAACATAGAGGGTCATAATGTTTCATTGATGAAAAAAGCAAATTATGAACAGAATATCCATTGTATCAATTTAAAAATCAAATTTTGAACTTACACCTATGTAGTAATAGATTATCCACAAGCAAAGATAAAATAATAAAAAGACACAATAAAATGGCAATGGTTTTTATACTTCTCTCTGTTTTCAATGCTGTTAGTATATACGTATAACCAATTCTTGATTGTAAATAAGAAGGGACATGGGAGAATTATCAGCATTAGTGTTTCCAGCTGCTAAAGAAAAATGTACTTCAGCTCTGACATAATTTTTTTTTAAATCACTGCTTTTCAGTTACCGTTTTGTTGTCACAGAGATGCCCTTCAGTTGCTGTGGTAACAAATGAATAATAACCCACACTTGTGTAGCACTTCATAGCTCACACATTCCTTCCTCATGCAGCACCTCATTTGTGATAAAAAAAAAAAAAAACTCAGAAAAGGTTCTGAGGGAGGCTGATCCAGTATCATCCCGAGGTTATGTATGAGAAAGTAGAGACTGAAAAGGTTAACTAAATTACTTGGAGTTGCATTGTTAATAACTTAGAGAAGTGGTTAAAAAAACAAATCTAAGCTCTCCAGGATTCTGAATATATTTCAAAATAGATTTCATGTATTGCTCTTTGTATATTTCTATTTATTCATACATTATTATAAATAAAATATTCATCAAATAGAATGCTTTATAAATCCAAGGAGATAATAGAGTTGGTCACATTTCATTAGAGAAGAGGAACCAGGGTCTTAGGGCCACTTTCCCATCTTTGAGCATCCACACTTATCACTTCTCTCTCAGAGGCACAATGAGGTAAACTTCAGCAGATTCATATAAAAACATTGTTATTCTCAGCTGAATCTAATGTGTGTGTGTGTGTGTGCACATGCGCACGCACATGTTCTTAAATACCTGAGAAGTGTTAACTCCTGCTACTATAGCAACTTTCTCAAATATCCTATGATGGACACAAGGACCACTGGACATAGAAAGCCATCTAGAACACCTCTGTCCATCATAGCAACCTCTGGCCATGTTTCATATTTAAGTCTAAGTTAACTTTAAATAAACAGGACTAAAACTCCACTTGGTTAGTCATCACTAATTGCATTTTGAGTACTTGATGGCAACACTTACCTAGTGGACAACCTACCGGATAGCTCACATAAAAAGTATTTTTTCCTAGCAGAAGTTTCTAATGAACAGTGCTAAATTCTACATATTAAAGTTGAAGTGTTAGATCTTGACATAACTGGTTAGGTCCAAATATCTTAGTGACTAGATCTCCAGAATCTTTATCTGTAATATAAGAATTAATGATATTATACAGCATACTTGTAGAGATTAACTGATACACAGCAATGGATATAACAAGTTAATTTGATTAATGTGCAAATACAAAACATTATCTTTTTTCCCACCAGGCTGCTCAACCACACCATGTCAATACTCCTGAATCATAATTTGAATGATATCTAAACTAATTTTATTTCAATTACCAAATAAAATCATAAAGAGGGAAAGAAGGGAGAGAGACACCAATTATGATTCACTTCTATAATTTAAAATTTTGGACTAGCTTTATACCAGTGCTTCAAATTCCTAAGTAACTAATTATTCTCCCTTTGCTACAATGGAGGCACAACCTTTTGTACCTGTGGAGTAAGTATGGTCTGTCTCTCTTTTACCATTTTCATCCTCAAGTATCTTCCCTGACATTAGAAGAATTAACGTAGAAGAAACAGAACACATACCTCCCATTCTGCTGTTGCTTTCGTTTGTTTTTAGCCATTATTCTTTCATCGCAGAAGTCCTTTGAGTCCAGGCTCTGTTAGGAGCTTTTAAACCCAATGCACAGTTCTAGATTTCTCTTGTGCAACTATATCCTGTTGCCAAATTCTACTTTCCAGATATTGTAGGATGCTCCTGGCAACAGCTTTCCTTCACAATTTCACAGGTGGAAAGTAAGACATCCATCACTATAGTCACATGTGTCCCCCAGACTCCACGAGACACTATCAACTTCTTTCAAGAGCTTTCTTCTCATCTCTATTCTGACCCCTGGGCAGAATCAAAGTATTTATTGAGAATTAAATATATTATAAATTAAATAAATTATAATTTTTTGAGAATTAAGTAATAACTACTTTCTGCATACCCATAAATATCCAGCTAGTTCCTACTAAATCTACAGAAGCATGTCTCAGAACTTTCCTCCCTTGCCCAGAGGTAAGTTGGAATGATTGTTCCCCTTCCTCTGTGACTGGGTACAATGGAGAGAGGAACCAGAGCCTTTCCCCCTAGGTCAAAAACTCCCAAATTGATTAATTCTCTACCCATAATTTCTAAATGTCTCTTGTAAAGATTGGCAGTAAGTAACTGGGGCTTTTAACATCTGGACCTGTTTTGCTACCTTAGAAATTTCAGATGTGTCTACCACTTCTCCCTGGCCCTTCGTCTTTAGTTAACACAGTTTGACCAGAATTCTGACAATTGAAAACACTCCATTCCACATCTGGTAAGAGGCATTCCATAAACTATAATCAGAATGAGTTCAGAGTATAAACATGGGAACTATTATTACCTCCAAAATTGTCAGGAAATGTTTTGTTGGTAGCATCACTGGTAAAGAAATACCTGGTCTAAAATGTACATATGGAAATACTGTGACATGACATTGATATAAACAGAAATAATTCCCAGAATTTATTGTTGGATTTCAAAAGAAAAAGCCTCCATTTTTCTACTTCCAAAGACTCTCCTTGCACAACATTAAAGAAGATGAGCCTCTGGAAATCAGCCCTAAATATCTTTTTTCTCCTGATGATGTTACTAAAGACCTTGATGAAATTGCGCAAAGGACAGAGCCCCAGGTGCCTGGGCTGTGCATCCTCACACAAATCTCTTATCCTTCTGGACCTCCGAGAAAATGATGAACGAATTTGTAAGATCTGTTTTCTGACAAACGCATTCAAAGCACCAAGTGTAACACATATCTTATTTGCACAAATACTGGAGCTATTGGAAAAGAAGAGAAAAAGGTCACAGCAAAATAACTTGTTTCATTTATAAGAAGTCTACTATTTCAGCCAGTGTCTAGCTAAATGCAACCAGTTTTGCTCAGCTATGATAGATGGACATTTAATAAGTCCACATCAAATATGACTATTTTCTTTGTCTTGTAAACAGGAGCTCTCATTAACATTCATGGAATTATTCACAATAGACATTTCTAGGTGAAGAATATGGCCAATACTGTACTCTTGCAAAGAACAGTTGTTTCTTGTTGATCCTGTTAACCTATATACTTATTTTTTTAAGAATTTCAATTCTTAAGCAGCTGCATTACTAATGTTTCCTTTCTTTTCTGAAATGCTTGATCCAGAGTTACCATTATTTCAAAACTTTTAAAAAATGCAATAGCATTCAAGGAAAATACAGACCACAAGTGGCCTAAACACAGAATGACTTACGTGGGTGGCAGAAGAAGCATCCCTAGAGAAAAACTTTATTAATAATTGTAATTAATTTTTGTGCAGCAATATCCATAAAGATATGCAACACTGAACTCACTAATTTCTTTCCAGATAATTCTTTCTGACAAATAATTCATTTGGTTTCCTAAGATATGTTAATGAATTCAATAAAGTACCCTAGATAGATACTTCGACTGGTATAGCAAATTAAAAATGGCTGCACCTAACAAATCTTGGTGTTTATATTCACAAACGTTTGATCATTAATCAATTTTTCTATAATATTTAGTTTTTCTTTTTAATAGATTGTGTTTTCTTTTTAAAATGTCATAATTGATCAAAAGAATTTTGTAGAACCCTAGTTTCTAATGTAGTCCAAGTTCTATTGCATTTAGTCCTCTCCTACTTTTGCATTTTTCTTACCTGGAGTGATGTTTTAAGAGATATGCTTAATGTGCTGACAGGACTAGTGCTCCCTTCACACAGGAAGGATACTTTCAGCTGTATCTTGAAGGATACAGTTCAACTCTACAAAGCACTATATTAAGAGTCAGAACTTATGTTTGAATTTATTCTTCTCATTAACTAGACACATGGCTTTCAGAAAATTAATGTGACCTCAAATTGCCTGATGTGGCTGCTATAAAATGGAGATAATTATTCCTGTACTAATTATTTACAAAACTTCTGAGATGTAAATTATGCAAAACATTGAAAATATATGGTTATTTTTATAATGTACTATCCAGGAAGGCATCATACTTTAAAAAAATAAACACTGATAGTGACAATATGAAGTTAGCAGCAGATTTCTGCATTACCATACATTGATGGATAAATCAAGCAATGATTAATGTTTCATAAGTAATGAACTTTATCAATTTTGCAGATTTAGTGACATTAGTATAAAGTGACTCAAATGTGTATTTATATGTGTTGCACAGATTTCAAGATGCTCGTTAAACTATTTCCTTATCTAGAACTTTCATACTAGTGATTAGCTTAGCTTTGACTTTAACAAAATCATTATCTGAATATTACTAGAATGGAGAAATACAAAAACTGCAACACATTTATAACGTCATCCTTTATCTCAACACAAAGTCAAATTTTCTTATATAGATTTGCTCTTCTCTATTTTTGAGCCTGGTTATAATTTTTTTTCTCCTTTGGTATTATTTTCAGTGCCTTGATAGAATGTTTTAGAAATCTAAGGATACTAATGCTGTTATGATTAGAAGTTTCATTTTGTGTGTAGAGTTAAGGATCTAAGAACTAATGGTATTTTATTCTTCAGTGGCATCTAGGCAATGGATTTGAATGTCTGACTTTACTTTTGAGAACTAATGTCATCCTGTATGCCCAAACACCCTTTGCCTTAGTACTTAGCTGCCATTCATCTTTATATAGATTTTTCATTCTGATTTACTTGACCTTTCTTATGTCCATTTTTTCTTCTTGTTGAATTTTGAAATTGCACTTTCCCTTGAATTCCTTTTTCCAACTCCCCAGTTTCTTGAGGTTTGCAAAATCATTTCAACACCATTTACATTCCTGGAAATATGGTCTATTTAAAGAGAAGGTCAGAAGATACAATTACCTATGCATCATATTCAGTCTGAGGATATATTCTCTCAAAATGTATATGTTTTTCTTTCCTGTGGTGACTCCTCAACGTCTCTAAAATTTCAACTCCTTTCATGTAGTGTCATGTTTTTATTTTATTTGTGAATATAAACAGTATTTCTCAACAGCAGACTAAGCACTTTTATGTTTTATGTGAAAGACTACACACTCTTTCAAAGAAATAATCAACAGTTGATGTGTACTTGAATTTTTCTATGTTCTTGTTATATTGGATGGAGAAATTAACCTTGTAAATATATATCTGATAGCAGCATGGAAGGATAATTCTCAATAATACTCAACCTCACTAGTCAAAATAATTTTCTGCTTGGGTATTGATGTTTTAAATGCCATCTAATATTTTCCAAGACTGAGTGATTATAGTCATTTGGTCATGGATTTCATTGCTTGTTAAAACAGGACCATTTAAAAATAAGTAAATAAGATATCATATGCATTGCAAGTGTCAGATGAAGTCAAGCAGTGAATTGCAATTAAGGTGAAAGATTTACTAATGAAGAAATGCCAAACAATATCAGAAAGAAACCAATTGAAATAAAATAATTTCCATTATACAAATTAACATAGTCTCAATAATTATCTATTTGTCAAAGATAGTGAAGTAACTATTAAGACATGTAGTCTAGAAGTGAATTCTCTATTTATACCCAATCAATATTCTCTAAAAAGGGCTCATGACTAAATTCCAATTTATGATTAGTGCCAGTGTGCTTGTAGAGTTGCCATCTTACCTTTGTCTTTTCTGGAGCTGAGAATGTACCTACTCTTTCTGGCATATTTGATGCTATCCTACATCCATATCTTAAATTATTCCAAGGTCAGTAAGAAAAACTTCTTCTGCACACGTTTATGACTCGCCAAAGTCAACCCAAGCTAATAATAACTTAGGATGCCCAATCCTATCTATTATTTCTTCTAGAAGCTGTGCATAAACTTATTTTAATACTAAATAATGCATTTTAAGAACTTGTGTAAAATTACCTGGCTGGTGGTTAGGAAAACTTGTATTCATCATAGTAACTTGTACTTTGCTCTTTCTATATTTCAATTTTCATTTATGGCAAATACATGAATACACTATTTTTTTCTTTTTTTTATTGGTTGTTCAAAACATTACAAAGCTCATGACATATCATCTTTCATACATTTGATTCAAGTGGGTTATGAGATCCCATTTTTATCCCAAATACAAATTGCAGAATCACATCGGTTACACATCCACATTTTTACATACTGCCATATTAGTGACTGTTGTATGAATACATTAATTGAAAAATATATTTCAGTTTTTGGAGTCATATTCAAGCATATATGTAAAAGTCTCCATGGACCAGAATCAGAACAAAAATATAAAATACTTGTGGGATTCAAGAACATACTTGTTGAAATCTATACCCATATTCAAAAAAGTATAATCTGATATTTCTTCTAGGCCTGGAAATATTAGTTGATGGAAACAGACACTAGAGTAAGGTTCATGCCAGGCAAGAGGTAAATCAATGGCATCCCTAGATTGTTTGATTAGAAAGTTGAAGTTGCACAAATTAAGAAAAAAGTATTAGACATATCAACCCCATGACCTGATGTCTCCAATATCACTTTTAAGCAGAACTTTTGACCCAACATTAAAAGCCTTATAAAACTAGCAGACTATTTTTATAACCAGTGACTACAGGATCCCTCAATTTTTGCCTTCTGGTATTTATGTTCTTATTTACTCTCCTCATATACTGACAGGGCCTTGCCATACCAGTAATTATGTGGAAATGAACAAATGCATTTTAATAGGCTAGATCACAATGAGCTCACAACTACCATCTTGTTCTCTTGCATTACTTCCTCTGGGTAAGGTGACATTGATGTTAGAGGTGTCCAAAGCAACACTATGGAGAGGCCACATGTTGATAAATGGAGGTCTTCTATCAATTATCATGGATAAGATCCTAAAGCTTTCATATGAATACAGATTGAGCTAATATTTTAATTATAAGCTCATGGAAGACCCTCAACAGAAAGCACTCAGCTAAGCTACTCCAAATTTTCAGATACACAGAAACTATGAGATAATAAATATTTATTAATTTTAGTTTCTGCATTTTGGGCAGTTTGATGTAGAATTTTATTACTAGAAAATAGACAACAAAATCAATTAATGTATTGTGAATTTGTTTTAATGAAATTCATTTTTAGAACACTCTGAGCAGGGTTTTAAGATCAACATGTTTAGGATGCACAGATAAACAACAACAAATATATATATATATATAAATGAAATACATTATTAAATACAAACAAGTGGAAAAGAAACAATCACTAGCCAGGTGTGATGGTGCACACCTGTAATCCCAGTGGCTCTGGGGCATCAGGCAGGAGGATTGAGAGTTCAAAGTCAGCCTCAGCAACTTAGTGAGGTCCTAAGCCACTCAGTGAGACCCTTTCTCTAAATAAAGTACATAAAAGAACTGGGGATGTGGCTCAGTGGTTAAGTGCTCCTAGGTTCAATACCTGGTACAAAAAAAAAATCATTAGATAAGAAAAAGAACTAAGTAAACATCTTTAAAATTTTAAACATCGTGATTGAGTTTAAATTTTTATATTCCACATAAATGAAAGAAGACAAACAGTCATTTAATAAAATATCGAATGCATTCATTTAACAACAAATATCAGCTGTCCACTGTGTCAATGTACTGTTTTCTGTACTAAGAATATAGCTGTGATGAACACAGTCTTCCTAGAGTTACTACACCAGTGCCAAAAAGAAATGAATTACCTGGGCATAAAAAAACATAGAAAAACCTTAAATGCATACTATCAACTCCGAACAGCTATATCCAGTTTGATTTCAGCTATATGGTATTCTGGAAATTGAGGAATAGTAGAGAATATAAAAAGATCATTGTTTTTCAGGAATTAGTGAAGATGAAAAATATTGTATTTTTAGGGCAATGAAACCACTTTGTATGATACTGTAATGAGAGATTATCTTGCATTATAAATTTGTCCAAATTCAGAATATACAATGCCAAAGGAAGGACAGGAACTTATTGGGGAATGAGATTGATCAAATTATGTAATGTGCATATATGACTATGGCATAATGAATTTCATTATTATGTATAATTATAATGGGCCAATAAACATTAATTAATTATGTTTAAAAATGAATATAAAACATCATGAATTAACACTTATGAAATCTATGGACTTCAAATGATAATGATTTGACAATGTTAGGTCCATAAGTGGTAGCACATATACTACTCTTGTGGCGAATATCAAATTTGAGGAGGCATGCATCATGTGTTCATAGAGTAGAGCATATAGGAATCTCTGTATCTTCTGGTCAATATTGTTAAAAACCTGAAATTACTCTAAAAATAAAGTTGATAAAGAGAAAAAAAATTTTAAAAAAGGAAGCACAATATTCACAAAATGTGAGCAGACTTGAGGGATTTAAGGAAGGAAGCAAGCCTGTGAGAATGTTGCAGAACAAGCAGAGAAGAGGAGCAGAACAGAAATTTATAGAAGCACTCAGGGACCAAACTGAGTAGGGTCTTTGGGGTATGATCAAAACTGTATTTTATAAGTCTTGATCTGAATTCGTGAAAAATTTTTGAGTGAGATTCATGTTAAAAAAATCACTCTAGCCATATTGTAAATAATGGACTTTGAAGGTGGAATCTAGAAAAAAAATGGAAGCAAGGGAACTACACAGGAAGCACTTTTGGCAGTAAAGATGAAATCACCTTTGGTTTTGGTAAGGATAATATGGATAGAAATGCTAAAGAGGTCAGATGCAAAGTCTCGGTTGAAGATAACCTAAATAAGGATATCCCTGGGCCACCTGCACCACCACTGCCAAGGCTGCTGCCTTTGATTCCTCTGCTGCCAGCCTGAGGTCCACTGGAGGTCTTCTTGCTGGGTGCTGCTGCCACAGAAGGCACCAGTGCCCTGAATGCATCTAAAGCCGACACAGCTGCTGCAACCACCATCACTAGTGCTGCTACCGCAGCCTAGAGGACTGCTGCGGGGGAGACTCCAGGTTTGGTTGCATGTGGCTGCACCCATTTTGGGACACCAGCCAGGGCCTGGAGCCCGGATGCCAGCAGGTTTACTATCACAAGAGCCTCTGTCTGGGGACTCCAGTTGGGTCCTGCAGGTCCAGTGTGGGGGTGCCTGTGGGTTTGGAGGAGCCTGGGGTCTTCCTGCTGAGAGTATTGGTGGCCCTTGTCTTACTGCTGCATCTCGGGGTTGCTCTTTTGCATGAGTGCATCCCTGGTGGTCTCTCTGCAATAGAAGCAGCATTGAGATCTTGGGACGGAAGCATGACCTAGCCTGAGGTATCTGAAGCCCAAATCCGTGGGATAGAGCCTGGGTTTGTGATGGCTGATCTGGGTTTGGTGATCCGGAGAGAGGTCAGAGACAGGGCTGAGAAACTGTTGAACTCTGACAGAGACAGTTTGACATTCCAGCAAGATTTATTTTATTTTTCTATTTGCTGATATCCCTACCATATCTGCAAAAGGGTGCTTTTTATGCATCAGTGTGTGGAGAACAATGATATATAAATGGTGTTTTGCATTTTCGTTGTATTTTTATGTCTTTAATTTCTTTGTTCACATTCTTCCTCTTTCTTGTCTATTTCTTGGATTTTCTTTCCAACTTTTCTCCAACCAATATCCAATCTCTTTGGCTCCTTTTCCATTCTTCCTGTAAATTTTTCCTTCTAGCTTCTCTCTTCCTTCTTCTCAAATACCGTGTACTAAACTACCTCTGTTCTCTTATCCACCATTTGAAATTGTAAACAGTTTTAACAAATTTTCTGTTTATACTATAGTTATTAAACTCATCATTTTGGTTTAATGTGAGAAAGCAGTAGATGCCTTAGTGGGAGCTATTAGGTTTAAGGCTATATATTGTATACACTGGGGGCTGTTGATATTGGTCTCACCATTAAAGGAGAGGCACAGGAAACCTCAGGGACACTATAGGTCTACAGGGTAGAATTTATGCTGCCTTAGATCCACACTTCTAGATGGGAAAACATACTAACAAGATGAAAAAACAAGGGAATAAAGTTCCCCAAACAAACCAAGATGCTTCAACAACAGAAGCCACTGATAACACAGCAGAAGAAGTATCCAAGAAGGAGTTCAGATTGTACACAGTTAAATTGATATATGAAGTAAATGATAGTATAAAGAGTGAAATAAAAAAGATACACAGGAAGTAAAATGTCACTTCAACAAAGAGAGATCATGAAAAAAGAACAGTAGAAATCCTCGAAATGAAGGAATCAGTAAACCAAATTATAAATTAAATAGAAAGAATCATCAACAGACTACACCACTTAGAAGACAGAACTTTAGACAATAAAGACTAAATATATAATCTTGAAAGTAGAGTTGACCATGCAGAGGAGATGGTAAAAAACCATGAACAGAATATCTAAGAATTATGGGATAACACGAAAAGACCGAATTTAAGAGTTATGGGAATAGACTAAGGAGCAGAGATACAAACCAAAGGAATGCACAATCTTTTCAATGATATAATAGCAGAAAATTTCCCAAACCTAAAGAATGGAATGGAAAATCAAATACAAGAGGCTTACAGGACCCAAATATACAAAATTACAGCAGACCCACACCAAGACATGTTATAATGAGAATGATTAACACAGAGAATAAAGATAATATCTTAAAGGCTGTGAGAGGAAAAAAAAATCAAATTATGTATAGGGGGAAACCAATTTAGATCTCAACTGATTTCTCAACCCAGACCCTCAACACTAGGAAGTTTTGGAATAATATATGTTTAGCTCTAAAAGAAAATGGATGCCAACCAAAAATTTTATATCCAGCAAAATTAAGTTTCAGATTTAAATAGGAAATTAAAACCTTCCATGATAAACAAAAATTAAAAGAATTCACAATTAGAAAGCCTACACCTCAGAACATTCTCAACAAAATATTCTATGAGGATGAAGAGGGAAAAAAAAGGTGAAAACCAGCCAAGGGAGGACCTACACTAAAGGGACAGTCAACCAAATGAGAAACTAAGATAAAATGACAGGGAATGCAAATTATATCTCAATAATAATGTTGAATGTTAATGGCCTAAAATCATCAATCAAAAGACATAGATTGGCAAATTGAGTTAAAAATCAAGACCCAACAATATGCTGTCTTCAAGAGAGTCACCTCATGGGCAAAGACATATATAGGCTGAAGGTGAAAGGATGGGAAAAAATTATTACTCATATGGATTGCGTAAACAAGCAAGGGTTTCCATTCTCATCTAGATAAAGTAGAATTCAAATCAAAATTAATCAAAAGAGACAAAGAAGGATATGTCATACTTCTTAAGGGAAGTATATATAAGCAGGACTTAACAGTTATAAATATTTATGCCCCAAACAATGAAACATGTATGTACATCAAACAAACCCTTCTCAATTTCAATAGTCAGATAGAACACAATACAATAATACTGGGTCACTTTAACACACCTCTCTTACTACTGGACAGTTCTTCCAAACAAAATTTTAATAAGGAAACTTTAGAAGTAAATAATATAATCAATAATTTAGACTTAACAGACATATAGAATATTTCATCCATCAATGAGCAAATATATTTTCTTCTCAGTAGCACTTGGCTCCTTCTCTATAATACACCATATCTTATGCCACAAATCAACTCTTAGTAAATATATATATATATATATATATATATATATATATATATATATATATATTATATTATATAAAATAGTGATAATTCCCTGCATTCTATCATACCACAATTAATTAAATCAGAAATCAATGATAAAGTAAAACATACAATCTACTATAACAAATGGAGACTAAATGATACACAATTAAATAATGAAAGTATAGTAGACAAAATCAACGATGAAATAAAAAAAATTCTTAGATGGAAATGAGAACACTGATACAACATATAAAAACCTCTAGGATGCTATGAAGGCAGTACTGAGAGGAAGGTTATTCCATTGAGTGCATTCATTAAAAGAATAAAAATTCAACAAATAGGGCAGGGGTTGTGGCTCAGTGGTAGAGCACTTGCTTAGCATGTATGAGACACTGGGTTTGATCCCCAGCACCACATAAAAATAAAAACAAATAAAATAAAGGCATTGTGTCCACCTACAAATAAAAATATATTTTAAAAATATTTCTTTAAAATAATCAACAATAAATGACCTAACACTATATCTCAAAGTCCTAGGAGAAGAAGAAAAAATCATCACCCAAAGCAGTAGTAGAAAGAAAATAATTAAAATTAGAGCTAAAATAAATGAAATCAAAATAAAAGAAACAATTGAAAAAACAAAAAGTTGCTTCTTTGAAAAAATAAATAAAACACATAAACCTCTGGACATACTAATGTAGAGAAAAAGAGAGAAAAATTACTAAATTAAAAGAAGATGAAGGAAATATTAAAATGGTCATGTCTGAAATACAGAAGGTAATTAGAAACTATTTTGAAAATATATATTCAAATAAAATAGAAAATACCAAAGACATTGACAAATTTCTAGGGACATATGACCTACCCAAACTGAATGAGGAGGTCATACATGATTTAAACAGATCAATTTTAAGCAATGAAATAGAAAACGCCGTCAAAAGCCTATTAACCAGGTAAAGCCCAGGACCAGATGGATTGTCAGTCGAGTTCTAAAAGACTTTCAAAGAAGAATTAATATCAATACTCCTCAAAGTATTTCATGAAATAGAAATGGAGGGAACCCTTCCAAACTCATTCTACAAGGGTAATATTGCCCTGATATCAAAACCAGACAAAAACACATCAAGGAAAGAAAACTTCAGACCAATATTCCTGATGAACATAGATGCAAAAATTCTCAATAAAATTTTGGCAAATTGCATACAAAAACATATTAAAAAGATGGTGCACCATGATCAAGTGGGATTCATCCCAGGGATGCAGGGTTATTTCAGCATACAGAAATCATTAAATGTAATTCATTATATGAATAGGCTTAAAAACAATAATCATATGATCATCTCAATAGATGCATAAAAAGCATTTGACAAAATACAGCATACCTTTATGTTCAAAACACTAGAAAATCAAGGGATAGTAGGAACATACCTCAACATTGTAAACCCAAGACCAACATCTTTCTAAATGGAGAAAAAATTGAAAGCATTCCTTTTAAATCTAGAAGACAAGAATGTCCTCTTTCACTACTTCTATTCAACATCATCCTTGAAACTATAGCCAGAGCAATTAGAAAAAAGTAGGAAATTAAAGGGATACAAATAGGTAAAGAAGAACTGAAACTATCACTATTTGCTTATGACATGATTCTATATCTAGAAGATCCAAAGAATTCCACCAGAAAACTTGTAGAACTAATAAATCAATTCATCAAAGTAGCAGGATAGAAGATCAACACCCAAGAATCAAACACATTCCTATACATCAGCAATGAATCTAATGAATCCAATTAAAGAGAAATTAGGAAAAATACTCCATTCACAATAGTCTCAATTAAAAAAAAAGGAATCAATCTAACAAAAGAGATGAAATAGCTCTAGAATGAAAACTACAGAATACTAAAGAAAGAAATTGAAGAGTACCTCAGGAGATTGAAAACTCTCCCATGCTCTTGGATAAGTAGAATCAATATTATCAAAATGGTCACAATACCAAAAGTGTTATACAGATTTAATGCAATTCCTATTTAAATCCCAATGACATTCTTCATAGAATTAGAAAAAACAATCATGAAATTTATTTGGAAAACTAAGAGACCTAGAATAGTTAAAGCAATCCTTAGCAACAAGAGTGAAGCAGGAGGCATCACAATACCAGATCTTGAACTATACTATAGAGCTACAGTAACAAAAACAGCATGGTATTTTCACCAAAATAGACTTGTATATCAATGGGACAGAATAGAGGACATGGAGACAAACCCACATAAATACAGTTATCTCATACTAGACAGGGTCCTAAAAACATTCACTGGAGAAACTATAGTGTATTCAACAAATGGTACTGGCAAAACTAGAAATCCATATGTAGCAAAATGAAATCAAACATCTATCTTTCACTCTGCTCAAAAATCAACTCAAAGTGGATCAAAGACTTAGGCACTAGAACAAA
Organism: Marmota marmota marmota; assembly: GCF_001458135.2. Lineage (NCBI taxonomy): Eukaryota > Metazoa > Chordata > Mammalia > Rodentia > Sciuridae > Marmota > Marmota marmota. The sequence continues at coordinate 14,237,165 of NW_026000108.1, forward strand.
GACCCTGCACCTAATAGAAGAAAAAGTAGACCCAAATCTTCACCATGTCAGCCTAGGATCTGACTTCCTTAACAAGACTCCTAAAACTCAAGAAGTAAAATGAAGAATCAATAAATGGGATGGTTTCAAATTAAAAAGCTTCTTCTCGGCAAATGAAACAAATCAATAACATGAGCCTACAGATTGGTAGAAAATCTTTACTACATGCACCTCCAATAAAGCATTAATCTCTAGGATATATAAAGAACTAAAAAAAACTTAACACCAAAAAAAATAAATAAATAAATAACCCAATCAATAAATGAGCTAAGGAACTGAACAGACACTTCAGAGAAGAAGAAATACAATCAATCAACAAATATAAGGAAAAGTGTTGAACAACTCTTGCAATTAGAGAAATGCAAATCAAAACTACTCTAACATTTCATTTCACACCTATCAGAATGCCAATCATCAAGAATATGGGCAACAATAAATGTTGGCAAGGATGTGGTGAAAAAGGTACACTTATATATTGCTGTTGGGACTGCAAATTGGTGCAACCACTCTGAAAAGCATTATGGAAATTCTTCTGAAAACTGGAATGGAACCACAATTTGACCCAGCTATCCCATTCCTTGGTTTATACCCAAAGACTTAAAATCAGCATACAACAGTAATGCAGCCACATCAATGTGTTTAACAGCTCAATTCACAAGAGCTAGACTATGGAACCAACCTAGGTGTCCTTCAACAGATGAATGCATAAAGAAAATATGGTATATATACTCAATGGAATATTACTCAGCTTTATAGAACAGTGAAATTATGGCATTTGCCAGTAAATAGATATAGTTGGAGAATATCATATAAGCAAAATAGGTCAATCCCACAAAACCAAAGGGATTGCTTGAATATGTGGATGATAATTCACAATAAGACAGGGGGCACTAGAGAAGACTAGTGTTACCTTAGATTAGGTAGAGGGGAAATGATGGGAGGGAAGGAGAGGGGATGTGGGGATAGAAAAGATAGTAGAATGAAACAATGTTATTACTATATGTATATATGTGACTACATGACCAATATGATTCTGCAACATGTGTACTCAGAAAAATGAGAAATCATATCCTATATATGTATATCAAAGTGCATAAATGCATTCTACTGTCATGTATAACTAATTAAAACAAATAAAAAATAATAAAAAGATATCTCCATAGAATAGATGATAAAAATATGAAAAAGAAAGAGTAGTTAAAGGTGAGGCAAATGTGGCTGAGCTCAGTTAAGGAATAAACTATAAACAGAAGAAGCAATAAGAGAAACCAAGTAAAAAAGGTACTTTGAGGAAGGTCATTATAAATGCAAGCAAATCCCCCTGAAAGATACAGTAAGACAAGGACTGTGGGGCAATTGTGAGATGTGACAGCATGGGAGTCAATGATGACCTCACTCCTTTTTTGTTGTTGTTGTTGTTGTTCTTGGAGAGCTTACAGTATAGTAAGTGGTACCGAAAAACATTCAGATAGCAGCAGCATGGTAAATGCACTGAAGGAAGAAGCACATGATGGAAATTTCCAAAATGTCAGGTGGTATAGGTATGTGAGGGTGGAGTAATGTATAGAGGGAAATGATTTGTGATCTAGAATCTGAAAGAACATTAACATTTAGACTGATGAGGAAGTAGGTGAATTTGAATGTAAGTCAGAGCTGAGCTCACCTTAGAGTACATAATTGGAAATGAGGAAATGATCAATGAATAAAAGTCATAAAAAGCATTCAAGGTACACAATCAAAGAAAGAGATGTTCCAAATGGAGAAAAGTTGTCACACTGATATACTTAGTCAAAGAGAAGAAAATTCATATCACTGCAGGAATCAGTCTCATGTGAGAGCCATGGTGAGCTGAAGTGAATAAATCTTGAGTTGTCATCATAATAAGTGGGAGGTACAGCAAGATGGCCTTAGAGATTCTTCTAGAATTTTTCCGGTTGAATATTACCAGGTCATTGTTTTCACTGCAGCCAGTACCTTCCAACTTTAACTTGGAAAGGAGTCTTAGTTTCTGATGATAGAAATTCAGGCTCCTAGCCCCATGGAAGAGGGTAGCTGTGGCCTGCTTTGATTAGCTTTACAGTGGACATGTCTCCATTCAGAAATTGTTACAGTTTACCTTCTTTCCCATTTTTATGTTTTACAAGCAAACCTGAGGATGAAGACCAATGTATATAATACTTGAGCTTCTCTTAAGTATGCATTATTTGAAAAAAAAATTCACAAATTACTGATATATAGACTTCAGACATATTTAAGGCTTATCATGGGTTATTTTGTGGGTTATTTTAGAGGAATCATTAAATAATGTAGAGGCATTTGAAATCTAGAAATAAATACTTGAACTCCAAAGATAAGTGAATTTCCCAAGAAGATTTTTAAAATGGACAACTTACCATACAGATGGTTCTGAAATATTTAGAAAGATAAAAGTGATTCAGAGTGCTTTTATTGGAAAAAGGTGATGCAGTTAGAAGTAGATTTGTATATTAAGAAGACACAGAGGTGAAACAGGATTCTGACCGTTACTGGTCTTACAATGTAAGGTTCAGGGAGGTGTAGAATAGCAATCAATGGAGTCAAAGATGTGACCAGGGTCAGATCATAAGAACTTTATAAACCATATGAAGGATTTGGATTTTACTTTAAATGAGATGCCAAGTCTTGGCAGACTTTGAGAAAAAGAGTCATGTAACGTGAGTTGTATCATGAAAGGATCAACCTATATTCCATGAAAGGTGTCAGCGGGCTCAATTCCAGGACAAGAAGACACACAGTTACTGTAAGATTCTCAGAGAGATATGATGGTATCACAATGTGTGTATTAGCAGTGGATGTAGTGAGAAGTCATTGGATTCTCAATGTATTATGAATTTAAAATCCATAGCAGGGCAAATGCAAGCAAAAAAGAAAACTCACATATTTTTTTCCAGAAAGTTACAGCAATAGTCTGACATTAGTTTCACAACTCAATACATTATTTTATACTTCTATTTTGGTACTTCACTTGAGAATCCTAATATAATGATCTCTCTGAATATTTAAAGTGATAGCTCAGTATGCATTTTGCAAAAATTCAGTCAAGTTGATATCGAGCTGCTAGAGATATTTCAAAACTCTGCAAAATTTAGAACTCTTCTTCTGAGGTCTTTTTTTAAATTATGACTTATTAATTTATTAATGTACTTTTTTTAGGTCTCCTGTTTGCTCTTTCTTGCTACATTATCTTTCTGCTTTTGACCACTTCCTTTGGAAGTTCTTATCTTTCTAGAAATTTACCTGAAAGATAAAAATCAGTCAGTCCTCTGAAAAGGATCTAGTCAATTGTTTTGTATACCTCCTGTACGGAGCCCTAGTGTTTACCTGCAAAGACACTGGGGAAAGTGAGGGTCTTTCCTGGAATGGGAGTGCATTTATCTCTGCATTTAATGGAGTGGAATTTCCTTTATTTCAGACCTGGGGCTCATTTATTGACTTTATCCCTGGTTTTCAGAGATTTCTACAACTAGGACCTCAATTTCTTTTCAGAGAATCATGCTGCTTACATACATCATCCCTCTTCAGGGATTTGCTTTCTACTAGTGGCCCCTGTTCAACTTGATTCAGTAGGGCCAAGAATATATTCTTCAGCTGCATTCAAACTCATCTTTTTTTCCCCCGTGTTGCAGCAGTAAGAATTCCCAGTTCCTTGGAGATATTAAAGAACAAATTGAAAATGCTCTTATTTATCTAGGCTTAGTTGTCGGCTAATATGCTACGAGTGTATTTTATATTGTATTTTCATCATAGCCCTTTGAAATGCATTGCATAATAGACCCTTTACAACTGTCTTTGCCCTTCCCCTCCTGCCCATAGAAGGGAGAACTGTGCTAGGGACTATTTATTTCACCTTCTCCTCCTCCCATTACCATCCACCCCCATTTACTACTTCTCCATTGTGTTAACAGGCACTGGCAACTTGCCAGTGGCTGTCTCTTTTAACTCCTTCACTTCTGCTGTCTGGACTGGAGCATCATCTGGCCAAGATGCATGTCTTTCCTGGTAATAAAGATGTCATATGAACGTACATTCTTTGAGTACCTAATTCTTTCACCTATTTGATTTTCAAAACAAATTCTAAAATTGATATTTGCTGTCTATACTTTGTAGATGAAAAAACAAAGCTTCTTTGACTTCAGTAATTTCTTTCTCTCTCAATCATAACAATTGGCAAAACCAAGATCTGAATAACTTCTCTTTTTCTCCAAACCCATGATTTTTTTTTTTTTTTTGGCTACTGTGTTGCTACCCATAAATGTAAAACAGTGATGTTCCTTAAGGAACATGTCACCTATTACAGATCAAGGAGAGCCCACTGGTGGGGATGAGGACTTTGCAGTTCAGCTCACTGAATTCAAACTGTGTGTATACCAGTTACAGATCTTTGGCCAGATAAATTCTGGGTATTTGAATTTTTCTAGTTATTTTCCTCTTCTATTACTGTATAACACATTGTCACAAGTTTACGAGCTTAAAACAACATACACTTTTGTTATTTCTGTTTTTGCCGGTCAGGAATCCTGATGTGTCTGAGCTGGACTCTCTTCCTTGAAACTCACAATGAGGTTGCAATGCAGGTGGCCCAATATGCCATCTAGAAAAAGATGTTTTCAGGACCTATTTAGGTGGTTAGTAGAATTTAGTTCCATGAAGTGGTAGAGACTGAAGATATTAGAGGCCATCCTCATCCCCTAGAAGCCACCTGAAGTTCTTTGTCACATGCAGTCCCCCAGGGTGGGGTTCAACTTCCTCACTGTCAGGTGGAGAGGGACAGACAGAGGATCCAGAAAGGCAGGTGCTACCATCTAATGCAATATAATCATTACATCCCATTGCTTTCACCAGTTTTGAAGTTTCAAATAAGTCACGTGTTTTCCCCACACTCATGGAGAGTCATTCAATAGTGTTGGTCACATGAGTAAAAAGGGGCATCATAATTAAATCATTAGATTATTGGCACAGGTATTGTGACATCATTGGACTGATAGTAAGTACTCAACAAATATTAAACATATTTTTTACAGTTGAATATAGAAGTATAATAAATAAAGATTCATAAGTTTATTGAAAAATAAACAAAAATAATATGAAACAAAAACTTTTCCTTCCCCATTACCTTGGCCAAAAGATTTTTCTGTATGAACTTTCAAAAGTCCACTTTCAAAGTGTGTGTGTGTGTACACACACTTTCCTGGAAGAACACACTGACAGACTGGTTGCACTCTGGGACTAAGAAAGAGAGCAGTGAACAAATTATTTAACAGGTAGAGAGAATAATTTCCCTTCTAAACTACAGTTGGTCCTATTTTGATAACATTGTATTAATTCTTTCATCATTCATTTATTCAGTAAATGTTTATTGAGCAAATGTGTTATGCCAAGTACCTTGGTGGGAACTGGAGACTTATATAACTTTTCTTAGCTTAGTATGAGCAAATGCCTTTAAGTGGACAATATAATGTAATTATACCACTGGGCTAATAAAATTAATGCTGAAGATTTCATAAAATCCATGATAAAGCTATTATTGAAGAAAGGGTAGAAGTTTCTCAGGCTGGTGTCATATTTTGGTTCATAATTGTAGTATAAGTGAAAGGGAAGAATTTTCAAGACAAGGAACTATTATGTGCAAATATTTAGTCTTTTATTTGGAGAAATGCATGCAGTTAGTTTTTTTTTTAAATGGAATATGAAATGGAATGTGAGAATTTTCTTGGAACTCAGCAGGTTTTAAAGTGTCCTGAAAAGAACTAACCTAAAAGTGTTAGCAAAAGAATAAAGAGGTGTATTTCTTTTCATATTCTTATTTAAAATTCAATTTTAAAGTTGATTCTTGAGGTTATATTTAGATATTTTAGGGTAATTGAGAGAGAGAGAGAGAGAGAGAGAGAGAGAAATAGAAAGAGTCCTTATCATCTCAGCACATCGGCATGCACCTTGGGTTTGTACTTTTTAGAGTAATTACAGGGAAATGTGTGTATTTATAGTTGACTTTGACTTTCTTACAATTATTTAATAAGGCAGGCTTGCAATACTGCTCTCATGATCTAAGAGCCTGTAATCTCTCTGGGGTCTAATTATCTCCTGATAACCTTGCCCCTTGACAACATCTGTATTGCTATTATAAAACATGTTTATTTTGGGAAAGGACATATATTTTGTAGTGTAATAGCATTAAACTGTCAGACCTGAGTGTTAACAGCAATCTACCCAAAGAGCTTTCAGAAAAAAATTAGTTCAGGCATTATGTGTGGCTTATCAAACAATCTAAGAGGCTCAAAAGTCATTTTTATAACAACTGATTTCTTTTTTCTTGAAAAAGGAAACCTTCCTGCATTAGAACCTGGCTTCAATATATTTGAACAGTGTTATTTACATTTTTACCTACTAAAATTTTTATTGAAGGATGTAGCCAATTAAGATGATCCACAAAAGAGGGCCAGAATGGAAAAAGAACTGAGATCATGCCCGTGGTAGGAGTGCTCACTTTTGAGAATGTGGTTCAAAAATCAGAAGCCCCTGATTTAAGCTTCATATTCAGTGCCTGTGTGACTTTATGAAAACTATTTAATTTCCCTCAGCTTCAATTATCTCAGATATAAAATGGGAATAACAGTGGGGGATAATAAAAGTATTCAACTCTCATAGGCAGAATTAAATACATATTAATTAAAATGTTTATAAGTGTGATAAGAACACAATAACCTATTATTTTTATTACTCTTACAATCATTATCCATCTTTTCTAACAATTATTTTCCAGTTTTGTACTTCTTACTGCAGAGAAGTGAATATGCAATAGTAAACCAAAGAAAGGTGTTCCCCTGCCATCAGAGAGCTAATAGTAAATGTGATTGTCTTTCATTACTATTCTAAAGCACTCTGTCTTCCAACTTCAATAAAAGCTGCCCTCCCAGACTGTTGTTTGGAGTTGGAATAAGAGAAATTTCACTAAGTTCTGTTTCTAGGAACAGCATCAAACGTAGATGACAACCCAGTCTCACAGACCATGCCTTCTCTAAGAGAAAAGAAGCAAGAGAAGAAAGAGAGGGCATGTCCTCGAAATTTCAAATTATGTTATGCAGCATCTCATCTAGTTTTGGGAACTTCTTTGAAATATTCATCAACTTCTTTGATGAAATAGATATTCATCAAATAGTACTTAGGCCTCTATTGGTTCCAGCCTCTAGGGATAAAGCAATAAACATGGAACCACCTTCTAGTAGAAGGAGATGGAAAATAAATGGCAAGAAAAAAACGAGAAGTTATGCAGGTGCATTTAAATTTTCTTCAAAACGCATCATTTCATTCAACCAAGAGAAATTATACAGAGTTCCATTAACACTCCTATTCTATGAGGAATGCATGACAAATTTCAAAAGTCAGATGAGGTTAGTCCCGTTGGGATAAACAAAGTGGGGAGTGGTGAATAGAATATACAAGGGCAGGAGCTGTCTTTTGCAGGTAACCAAGAATAACATCAATTGGCAGGGAAGGGATGCCTAGATTGGGGAAAATGGGTGTAAGAGAGATGATTTTGTCTGTCTCTATACATGCATGTTTATTTATGCCATTTTATGTTTCAAAATTTATTTCAGGTGGGATTAAAAATAGAACCTACAGCCAAGGGTCATAAAAATGGAGTAAGAAAACTCAGGCAAAGACAAAACAATGTACGGAAATAAAGCAAGAAATAAAAAGGTCCTGCTTTGCATATAGGATCTGCTTTCCAAATGCTAGAAGTGTGCAGAGAATTTTGTCTCTGAGAATTAGACTAGGCAATGCAAGGAGAAACTAATAAATTACAAAATTCAAATAAACCCCTTACACAACAACCCAACCAATAATTCAGGAGGAGTTGAATTGCAGCAGGTATTGAGACCAGAGAGGAGAGCCTGAACAAGGCCCTCCACAATGCCATTACAACACTACAGCAATGTATTTCCAGGCATCACTTATTATAATGTTTCTCCACTGTAAACAAACAAACAAAAAAGGCCAAAGTGCAACTCCATTCATAGCATTCTCCAAAAATCAACACAGTCTTGTTATTCATCTCTCTGAGGATATGGCTCGAGTCCAACATAAATTTTAGATTATCTTAACAAATTGTTCAGGAATTTTTTTCAACATATATCATTTCAGCTGGGTGTGGTGGTGCCTACCTGTAATCCCTGCAGCTCAGGATGGCCAAGGCAAGAGAACTGCAAGTTCAAAGCCAGCCTTGGCAACTTAGTGAGGCCCTAAGCAACTTAGGGAGACCCTGTCTCAAAATAAAAGATAAAAAATAGGTTGAAGCTGTAGTTCATTCCTGGGTTTAATCCCCAAAACCCAAAAAAGATAAAATAATAAGAACAAAAGACATTTCACTCAAATAGAAAGCTAGAAGCTCTTCCATGTTCCAGTAACATCACTATTCTATGAGAAATGCAATTGTATAATTTTATATAATCTGGGGAACATAACAAAAAAGTGCTCTGAAGAATTAAGAGTTGACTGTCACATTAAGACAGAAAGGTAAATCAATTTACAAGAGACTACATTTCAAGGAGTGGAAGAGTCCAGGCCTAGAGCCCACTCTGTCTAACTTCTACTTTCCAACTGAATACACTACTCTGCTATATTTAAAACTAGGTTTAAGTTTTTTTTAATTATATAAGTATTATATGTTTGTTTTTTGTATTATATAAGTAGATACACAAGGAATAAAAGCAATATCGAACATTCCACAAATAATAAATTAAATAATAATACATACACAATAAACTGCACAATAAATTAATGAAAAAGAAGATAATAGAAGGGGTAATTCTGCATTAAATTTATATGTTACTATTCAGTAAGATCTTAAGGAATTTTTTTTCTGAGTAGGTAAAATAATTTTAAATTCATTTAGAGTATTCCAGGTATGGAAGTAACCCATGGAAATATAAATGAAAAAAATTATAAAACTGTAAATGCTAAATAAGAGAATTTACAATAAAAGGAATATTGACCTAAACACAATGACACTGGTACAAAAAGATAAACATGTCAGTAGAATACAACAGTCTAAGAGAGCTGATTGAAATACACATATGAGCTGTCAAAGGTCAATTATTTTTATTTCAATTAAGTGCATAAATAGTTATTTATTAATGTTGCCAGAATATTGTAGTACCTGTCTTCTAGCAAAAGGCAAAACCTACTTCATACTATATAAAATATTACAGATGAGTTGGCCACTTTTTTATGTGAGAGAAAACGTTTTCAGAAATCCTATTGACTTCTAGTACACCAGAAAGTCATATTGTCTAACTGTATCTGATGGAATGAGGGAAGAAATTGACTAGAAAACACATCCCTCTGACAATATCCACATATAATGTTAAGGAATATCTTTCCTTTAAAATCCTTTAATGTACAAGCTCTGGGATGGATGTAAATACACATACTCACTGTACCAATTTAAGCTAGAATTTTCCCATTCAACCTTTTCAGGGTACATGAGTGATTTTGTATTATGGATCTAATGAAATGTGAGGGATCTCTTCTAATGCAAATTTTCTCTCATTAAAATTATTGGATAATTTTAGTCCACTCTCTTATCCAATAGCCAATAATAACATCGGCAATTCAAAAGTCCAGTACTTCCAGTCTAGGACACCATTATTTTTAAGAGATCCCATGAATTTATCCATTATTAAACTAGGGAAAACTTTGGTCAGTAAAACTGACACATAGTTAATAATTGATTACAAGCCACATCACACTTTCAGAAATCTTAGTAGGTTAAAATATGTATTTTAGGACAAAATAAAACCAAATGTTAGCCATAGTATACATTATCATTATCATTTTTTTTCTGTTTCTGGACATTGAGATGTATTCATTTCATTATTTTAAATTATTGGTTCTTTTGAGTTGTACATGATAGTAAAACCCATTTTGACATAATTATAAAGGAATGAAACATACTGTTCTAATGCATTTCAACATACTGTTCTAATGCATTTCATTATTAAGTATGACATTTGCTTCTTGCCTGAGATAAATGAGTTGTGTGTACATATATATAAATGTATATATATTGATATGTATATATAAATATATATACGTAAAATCTATCATCTACTTTGTTATCACAAATTTTATCTTAAATAGATAAAATTAAATTTTATCAACTCCTATAAAATAATTATAGGATTTAATTTTTTTTTTACATTTTCTTTCTAGAATCTCTTCAGTTCTTTTAAAAACTATTGATCTTTTTAAAAATGTTACTTTAGGCATGTAACATTATTTTATCTGCTTTTATAATTCTAATATACTTATTTTCAATTGCTTTCAGGTTGTTCATTCATCTTTAGCTCTGCAAACATCAATTCTCCCTTACAAAATCAGATGACAATCTGGGTTGTGGTTTTTCTTGGGTGTATGGTTATTTTGTCTGTTACATCTCATTCAGTTGAGGTTTTCTCTTACAGGAATCCTGCTTTTCCCCCAATTTCTGGAGATATCCTTAAGAAATACTTTTTACATTTGTCTGTGCAAAGTTCCTGTAGGGTTTTCTATTTTTAGACCAAATTTAGATTAGCTTTTAGGCTTGAGGTTTTTAACACTGTACGAATGATTTGAGGTTCCACACACATGTGGATATTCTGATTTCTTTTGGAGATGGTTTCCATTAGTGGCGCAGTGTATGGCTTTGTACCAGGCCAGAACCAATGCTGGTAAGTAGAGATTTGGGGTTCCAATGAGGGAAAAAGTAGCATCCATCTAAATTTTACATCTGTGCAAGAATACCCATATCGACTCGCTGCATACATGATGCTGGGTCCCCAACACTGTTTTGCTTTATTATTAAGATTGAACAAGTTATATCCATGGTTGTCCACAGTATTCATTATTAAATGTTAAAATATTATAAAATGCCTAATATACCTTTGTCAACCTCACTCAATCCTGTAGTTTCAATCATAAACTCCCTAAGTCCCCACACTATGTCTCAGCATGTATTCTGGCTTTCCAAGACTTCATACTCAGAGTGAGACTGGCACACATTTTGGTGTGGACCCAGCTATTGAATGTATGTAGTATTGTTTCTATCGCCAACCACAGGTCTCCATGAATATAATGACTTCCACTGTACTCCCACTTTGGCTATCATTTCCTTCTTTGTTTCTATCCTTAACTCCCCGTCTTCAAAATTTTATGGTAATTGTCAGATCCTATCAAATACACATGGTGTTTTTGTTCAGTAATTATTTGAGATACGGTATTCATACTCAGCATGGCAAACCAAGTGTAACAGTTCTAGTCAAAATATAAATGCTTTCTCCTTGTTATTGCTCATTGTCAAAGATAACATCACAATGGAAGAAAGCAATCACAATACATTAAAATCTCATTTCCTAAAACGAAGGACGTTTCCTAAGCTTAGAAACTCATAGCATCATCTCTCAAAGGGTTGTCAGTGATTCTGAAGTTCCATCAAAACAAAATTCAAATAATTTCTATGGAAAGTCTGTCCAGATCCCTTTATGATTCCCAAGAAAAATACATGACTTATTGACTATTTCCTCATCCTATTTTAACAATATTAAGAATTATTATCATCATCATCATCAGCAGCAGCAGCAGCATTGTTATTTATGGTCTTCTCAAATATTTTCTATAATTTTAAAACAGTTAATTAGGTCCATTAACTGGGCCATAGCAGAGGTAGTAATTACATTTAGTTTACTATTATGAAGAAAGTTCTCTCACTTTCTATAGAAAAATCAAAATAAGCTAGTGGAAATTAATTTATTTTCCTACAACCCTTGAATCTCCATTTCTGTTTTGGGGATAACATAAAAATCTTATCTTTACATTTTGCATAAATTTTCAAGGCAAAACTTGCTTACATAGCAAGCAGCACGAGTTAATATTTATTTTAGTCACATATATTTTGTTGTTTTTGTTGTTGTTACATGTATTCTCCTTCCTCTTCTTCATCTTCCTCCTCTTCTTCTTGAATGTGTGTGTGTTAAGACAAAGCAGTACAAAATCAAAGAATTATATATGTTGACAATAACAATTGTTTTAAACCTCAACTATATAACCAAATTACAGTGTCAAATGAACTTTTTGAAAGAATAATTTAGAAACATACATACATCTTCTGAAACTGCATCTTCAAACCAGCATCTCAACCAGTGTTACTGACCCCATGTGGCCTGGACATTACTGGATATCTTTTGAAAAGTTAAGGTCAAAAATCAAGAAAATCAGGTTTTGTGAACACCTAGTAGCCTGATTCTGCTCCAGGCTTTTTGCACATGTTTTATCACTTAATCCTCAAACCCATGTGACAAAGTAGGAAATATTACACCACTTTTACAAATAAGAAAACTGAGATTCCAAGAGATTAAATAATTTGCTTAAGGTCATATAACTTGTGTTTGGTTTCACTGGGATTTTTAACCCAGATTAGTAGAACTCCAAAATGTGTTTTTTCCATTACAAACAACTGCCTATAAGTTAGTTATCAAACCTACTTATATCTGAGTATGTACTACTTTTAAGAGAAATTCTGGCCTTTCAATTTCTTTTTCTTGGAAGAATATTATCATCTCTACTACCTGCTTGATAGTCTACAGAGAATAGTAATTCAAGCCCTTTGACTTTGGACATAGAAACCACATATGATTCCCATGATACATGAATTTCAGTTGGGTGTGGATCAGGTTTTCAAAATCTTCACATAAATCATTCTATTCTGGCACATCACCCCTGCCTTCACTGACTGGACAAGCTCTTTCTGGTAAGATTCTTTGGGCAACTTTCTTTTTCCCTGATGGCCCATGATTTCCAACGTATTTGGCATGTTTTCTTTAATTTGATCAGCAATTCTTGGAATCCACTCTGGCATATCTTGAATGACACAGTTTTTTGCATGGACTGTTTTCTTCTGCACAATCGGAACTCACTTCTATTAAAAAGCTTTTAAGCAAAGCCAAGGCTTAACCAAGTTTAGGTCACTTAGATGAATGGTGAATCACCACGATAAACAATGATACTCACTTACTCCCTCTACCAGAAATCACTGGTTCTATCTGAATCCCCCAGTCCTAATAATTTGTATACTTACAAATTATCATGTTTCAGAAAAAAATGATCCAGTAGGAAATCAACTCTTTTAGCCACATATGCATTGAGCACCTGTTGTATGCATCCAAATTCACTGCTCTGTTCCTCCAGAAATTAAATTCTAGTCAACAAACGAGTACATTCATACAGAGGTACAATGAATGCTCAGTGTCCCAACAGTTTTCCCACATCATTCTCCCGCAGGTTTCCATGCACCTCTCTGCCCTTTCTTTCCTCATCAGTTTTCTTTTGTTAATGTCCCTTTTTTTGTCTTTCCTATAATTTTTGGCATGACTCAGAGTCCCACACTCATACTTGTCTCTGTTGGAGACCCCATCTCACCATCATCTCTTTATGGTCAAATTCCAAATGATGCTTTCTTGGCACTTCCACCTTCAAGCCCTACAGACACCTAACCCTGAACAAAGGAAAACAAAGCTCATTATGCCTCCATAAAACTTGTTCCCCAGCAACATGACCAATGTTGGTGACTGGTACCATCGCTACCAGATTCGTTCATTTTAGTGATTGGTGTTACCATGGAACTTGGAGACAATCTAGAAATCATGTTTGCTTCCTTAGCTACCAATATTCAGTCACTAGACCCTGTCAATTATACTTCTGAAATCCTATGAATCCATCCCCACCACCTCACCATCATCTCATAATCAACCAAAACATTATTCTGTGTATTTTTCCTCTTCCATCCATAATTCATATCATTAAAAGAGTAATATTTAAAATATATATGCCAGAAAAGTCCTCCAATTAAATCCCTTTAATGACTTCTTGTTGCCCTCAGCCTGCATCCGATCTCCTGAACACAGGATCGAATGTTAAGGCTTCAGATTATTTCTCTGTTTTTTTGTTTTGTTTTGTTTTGTTTTTTGTTTGTTTGTTTGTTTGTTTGTTTACCCATTCTCACCTTTTTTTTCTCTATCCTACCAAATAGTCAAAATTTATTTTAGTTCACTTTGTATATTTTTTTCCCTTGAGACCATACCATAATTACATTATGTTATGCTGGAACATTCTCCCTACTTTTCCCATTTTACTATCCCTTTCTGTTGGAGAAATCTTAGTCATCAGGTCTCACTGATATCCCTGGAAGGCTTCTCTGAACTTCCCAGACTGTTTCAATTACCCTCCCAAATGTTACTATACTACTCCACTCATATTTAAGGATAGCACTAAATAGTAAATTATAATTGGTACTTCTCTATTTTCTACAGAAGGCTTTAGCTGATATAAGACAGAAATTATGTTTTGCGAACTTTTTTATTTCCTGAAGATTGTTATGAACATTACAAGTATTCTGATAAGATATGTTAAGGAGATAAATGCATGGATGGAGAAGTGCATGGATGGATGGTGGATCTTTTTCCTGAGTGCCCTGAAGGGGCAGAGTTAACAGGGAAATTAACAATGAAGTGATGCCTTCAAGAATAAGACTGTCTCCAGGAAATGGAAGAGGAACAGGGTTTTCTATCAAGACTATAGCAGAAAATATGACTGTGAACGAATGATACATTTGATAAAGGATGAGAATTTCAGTGCTATTGAAGTTTTTCTTTACTATTTTAAGTGAAAGAAAAAGCTAGAAGTTAAAGTGTGACCAGACTATGGTCTTAATTATACCCTTAAGATTATACTGTCTTTAATCTTTATTCAGTTCATATAATATATGGAGCCCTCATAATATTTTTGATGATGGTAATAATGTTTATGGAGCATTTACTGTATGGAAGACCTTCCTGTAAGTACTTTAGATGCTAATCTATTTCAATCCTTCAAGAATCCTGGGAAACAAATCATAAGAAAGGTGATGGGGTCAGTCAGCTTTTAATATAGGGGGTATGTGTTGTCTATAAAGAATTTAAAAGCAACTACAAATTGCACTGTGATTATCCTCATGTGTTGGTGATTCCAAAAGTCTGTCAATAATAAAATACTATTTCTTGAAAAAAAATTATTGTTTTAAATCCTATAATTACTAGTTACTACAAGTTTTGGGTGGCTTCAATTATTTTATATGATCACTTAATCTTTTCATTTATTTTAAAAATTAAAACAATGAAACAAGAGATGTGCAAGATATACATACTATTGCGGTTGGCAACTGCAAATCTTAGTTCACACATGAAATAGTTTACTGAATTTGAAAGATACCCTTACCCTTAAAATACCTTATTCCATTTAATTGTTACTCATTTTTTCATTATTGTGACAGATCAATAAAAGTGTATACATTATTTCCTTTTGATTGGGGAAAAATGTAATTAAGATAATAAATTTGTGATTTTATCATATTGTAATAGTTATTCCTATTTATTTTTAAATTTTCTAATGTCATTACATACAGAAAATTCAACAAAACATACCACTTTTTCTGGTTATTATTCATTTTTTTTTGTTAATAATTAAAAAGATTTCATAAAAATATTTTTACACAATGATTAAATCTAGGTGCCAGATATGCTAGTTGTGCCACTGATAAACCCTGCAGGGTAAGTACAAATATTATCTACAATTTTATAGACAAGACAACCTGAGGGAAAAATGGCAAGGGACAGAGACCGATTGCCCTGTGAAGTAGATTGCCGTGGGTGGAGGCCTGAGACACACAGGAAGCAGGGATCCCACTCTGAAGACAGTTTCCAAACTCTGCCCTGCTGGCAAGCTTTGGAGGAATGGTTGGTTTGAAAGGGCTGGGAAGCTTCTGCACGGGAAAAGAATTGAAGTTATTCTAAGTACTGATTCTTCCTAATGTTTATACACAAAATGTTTCTTGTTTGTTATTCCCTCTAGGACATAGTTGATGGAAAAATCTCATCTCTGGGGAAAAATGCTTGCAGTGATCATGAGGCCAGAGTTATAAAAATGAAATATTGTAATTTCATAGTCACAACACTGGTTTTGTAACTGCACTGCCATTCCTTATTTGATATAAATTTAATGAGGCAAATTTCAGAGCACAATATGATATTTAGGAAAATAATAGTAGTTACCGTTCTGACCTGTGCTACGACATTAAGGGAAAAGGCTCCATTTTAAGACAACTAAAACATATTTTGCTACCTCTCCCAGGACTGCTCCTGACAGAACATGAAATGACCAGCTAAGGTGCTCTCCATTCTAACAATGTTATCACCCGGCATATGATACCTTTGTGCCAGATTCATCAGTCTTATTACCCAGAGAGCCAGTTGTTTTTTGTTTTGCTTTGTTTTTTGGTACTGGGAATTGAACCCAGAGGCACTTAAACATGGAGTCACATTCCCAGCCCTTTTTTGTACTTTATTTAGAGATAGGGTCTCACTGAGTTCCTTAGGGCCTCACTAAGTAGCTGAGGCTGGTTCCGAACTCACCATCCTCCTTCCTCAGCCTCCCAGCTACTGTGACTACAGGCCTGCCAGAGATGCAAGGGCAGGTTCTTGTGGGACATCTCAACAGCATCCCCAGCTCACTTTTATGTAGGATAAAAGGCAAAACAGAAAATGTGACTTAGAGATTTTGGATTCAGATAGTTTTTTCAGTTGCAAACCCTGCGTTGTTTCTGATTCTCCTGTTTCTACCCTTCATCCACAAAACAACACATCGTGCTGCTTTTCCTTTGGATTCTCCATTATTGTACATTTAGGGGGAAAAGTCAGATGAGTTATTGTGTATCTCACTCACAAGGAATGGATTTTATTTGAAGCTTTAAATAAATAATGGATGGTCTGACAAGTTCAGGGAGGAAAATGATCATCAATTCACACCAAAAGTACAATTCAGGTCGTTGAAGCCTCAGATTGTCTGGACAATTGCCCAAAGGTCATCATCATCATTCTTTAGCATGCCTTTGGCCTCTCATAGATTCAACATGAGTATTTTTGCTGAGAAAAGAGAATAAAACACAGGTCAGGGCCTCTTGTAGGAATGAATCTTCTGTGAAGTAGGACCTACCCAGGATATTGACACCATTAACTTTTTAAATGTATTTACTTATAATTTCCGAACCACTTTTTAAGGTATAGTTAGCATACACAAAGTTTATGTATTTACTGTACACAACTTGGTAAGTTTGAATGTGTGTGTGCGTGTGTGTGTGTACATTGCTATCCGTATGTGATCATTGCTCTCTATACCATAGCCATCACCTCTTGTCCTCTTTATTTATTTTTTATTCTGTAAAAACACTTTCTATGAGATCTCTTTTCTTAGTAAATGTTGGTGTGTACAATATAGTATTGTTTACTTCAACACGATACTGCACAGTAGATCTCCAGGGATTATTCATCTTGCAGAACTGAAAATTGACACACTGTGATGAAGATCGTTCCTCCTCATCCCTCTCCCCCATTCTCTGGTAACAAGCACTCTGCTCTCTGCTTCTATAAAGTTTACTATTTTAGACTCTTCTTTAATGGATATTGTGCATTTTTTGTTCTTTGGTTTCTGGCTTAGTTCACTTAGCATAAGGTCCTCTGTGATCACACAAGTTGTTATATTCCATTCTGTATGTTCATTGCATTTCCTTGACCAGTCATCCACCAGTGGACACTTAGGTTGCTTCCATGTCTTGGCTATTATGAATAATAATGCAGTAGATATGGGAATGTAGGGATCTATTAAAATCCTAACTTCAATTCCTTTGAATATATGTCCAGAAGTGAGATTTCTGGACTGCATAATAGCTCTATATTTCATTTTGGAGGAAATTTCCACTGTCTTCCATAGTGGCTATACCAATTTATTCTTCCACTACCTATAAGGGTTCCTATTATCCACATCCAAGTCAGCACTTGTTCTTCCTGCTTTTTATAGTCCAGATTTGACAGGTGTGAGGTGACATATCTTTTTGGTTTTGATTTTGTTTTGCTAATGATTAGTAATATTTCTTTTGTCCATTTTAATTGAATTATTTACTTGTTTTTGCTATTTAGTTATGGGAGTTTCTCATGTTTTGGATTAATTCTTGTAACTGTAATTAATTCTATGTAACTGGCAGATATGTTATGGTCTTTGGGACTGTTTTATGCAAGTACCTCACTGTTTTTATTATTATAGCTTTTTAAAATATTTTGAAATCAGGAAATACGATGTGTACAATTTTGTTGTTGTTCACAATTGCTTTGGTTATTTGGGGCCATTTTTGGTTCCGTAAGATTTTAAGTTCTATTTTGAAAAAAAAATGTCATTATTATTTTCACAGGGTTGGCATTGAACCCATATGTCACCTTCAGTAGTATGTACATCATAACAAGCTTAATTTTTCCAATCCATAGTCATTTATTTCTGCTTACAATTTTTACTCCAGCCCCCCAAATACTCCAGTCTGCTTCGTATAATTTTAAACTTGACCCAAATCTTCATTGGCTGACAATTTTTCCATGCAATATCTGTTTCACAAATAAGCCATAGTCATAAAAGTGTCATTTTGCTTTGAGACAAGGACTTGCTAAGATGCTGATGTTGGACTTGAATTTTTGTTCCTTCTGTCTCAGCCTCCCAAGTTGTTGGTATTACAGGAACTTGCTACCAGGACAGGCCATTAATGTGTCATATTGAGGAAAGGGTGACATTAATAGTTCTCCCCAGAGGTTTTTCTCAGGAGAAAATGAACATGGATAGAGAGGGGGGAAATATTTTGATATTCTAATTCCAGGTTTTACATTTTGCAGTATCCATGTCTCTTATCTTTGAAAAACTGCCTAAGGTGGTGGTTGATAAAATTGATCATGAAGCATGGATTATCTCTGTTCTTCAGCAATCTATCACTAAAAGTAAAATGAGTGTAATGTGTCCACCTTGTAGGGAGGTAAATAAGTTTAAAACAGCAATTTGACTCTCTGGAAACATGATTTTATTTAACCAAAATGGAGAACAATTCTTGAAGGTCACAGATTTCAGTCTAGCAGCAAGAGCAAAATTTAACATGAAAAACTGGGTATATTATGCAAAACTTACCTACAAAGCAAACCCTCAAATAAATTACAGAGTCACTCTCAGGCTGATCGTTTTTAAAAGTTTGTGATATGCATCTAGCACACTATTGACATTCAATCCTCTGTAAACTTCAATTTAATGACTTTACCATCCCTATGAGGGACATTCACACAAATCATCTAATGCAGAAATTTTCCCTGAGTTGAAGAGAAAGCAGGCAAAAAGTGTTTTAGAATTCCCTGACAGATGTTTTCAAACTACACACTCTGTCAGCATAACTCAGTGTGCCTCTCCTCTCACTTTTGAGGCCTGTGGACCACCAGGGGCCTAAAACTGTAAAGAAAGAGTGGGGCCCTGAGAAGTGAGTTGACGAAGCTTAATGTGATTCTCATAATGAGCTGTAATGGCTCTTCCTATGTGTCAACTAGATTAAGGGATACCCAGATAGCTGGTAAAGCAGTACCTTTTGATATACCTGTCAGGGTGTCTCCTGAAGAAAAATCACAATTTGAGCTATTATTAGTCAGAGACATCTATATATTACATTTGAATCAGCATTTGAATTAGCGTTTGAATCAGTAGTCCGAGGAAAGAAGTTTTGCCCTCATCAATGTGGGCTTTAACCAATCTTGTGAGGACCCAGATAAAAGATAGAGGCAGAGGAATGGGGCTCATTCTCTCTGTTCTTGAGCTGGGACATTAGTATTCTCCTGCCATGAGTCATTTGAGTTCCCCTGGTTGTTTACTTTGTAGAAAACATATTGTGACATTTCTTGGCCTCCATGATCGCACAAGCCCATTTCTATAATAAACCTCCTGCTGCATATTTATATAAGGTGCTCCCCAACTTACAATGGGATCACCTTCTGATATGCTCATTGTAAGCTGAAAACATCACGAGTCCAAAGTGCATTGAATGTACCTAACAAACCAAACATTGCTTTGCCTCATCTGTTTTAAACATGCCAGACCGTTACATTACCTATAGTTGGTCAAAATCATCGAACACAAAGAAGTGTTGGCTGTCTCGTGTCATTTACTCAGTACTATACTGAAATGAAATACAGAATAATTATACATGTATATTTTCCCACCATCATAAGTAGAAAAATCACAAGTTGAGCTATTGTAAGTCAGAAACATCTGTATATTACATTGAGTCTTTTCTGGGGAGACCATTATTACACAGCTCTATCCAGATAACCAGCCCAGAATTCCTGAAGCCATATTGGAATCTGCTAACATGGAAACCACAGAGCCAGACACCTTGGGTTCAAATCCCAATCCTGCCTTATGCTCCCTTATGCTAACTGTGTAACATTGGGAAATTTACTCAGCCTATTAATAATTCAGTTATTTTGTGTTTTAATGAAAGTAATAATTGGAACTATCCATTACAAATCTGTCATGAATATCTTTGTGTGCATGAAAGAGAAAGAAAGAAATAGAGGGAGATAGATTAAAATAATGTTTGGTGATAGTGGGTGCTATATACACATGAGTTACTCTTAATAAGCTCAAATCCACATGGAAAGTGCTAAAATAATAAATAAATTAAATAAATAAACATTTGAAGAGGGGTAGTAATGCACAGTATTGTGTATGAATGAACAGGGGAAAAGAAGAACAGGGGGAAAACTATGTATCAAAGTCACCACAGGTTTTCCCACTCTCTTCTCATCTTGCCAATCATTCTTACGTATAGGAAGTCTGATCCCAATGTTCCAAATATCACATATGCACAAATGATTCCCAAATGTATGTCTCTAGTTTGATCCAAGTTTTTGCTCCAGCCTCCCAAATACTCCAGTCTGCTTCGTATAATTTTAAACTGGACAACTGCACGGAAATGTCTTATGGGCAACTGTCCCAGTCTCTGTCATGTAGAAAGAAGTTCCTGTGCAAGGATTCAAGTGCAAGATTAGGGCAGTGAGGGTCAGAAAGAGAAGTGATGCGAGACCAAAACATGAAGCATTTCTCACTTTATTGTTGCATAATAGCAAACTTCAGAAGCATGGCAAATTGCTCAAGAAGCTTTTTATTCTACATGAGTGGAGGCTTACAAAACAAGAATTACACTGTGGAGTAATCCAAGCAGGGGAGAGATGGGCCTGACCTCCTCCCGTGAAAAGGCCACTCCTTCTAACTTCGTGATGGCCTTTCATGGTGCCAACATAGAAGTGCTTGGATGTGTGACTTGGTGTTTGCTCCAGGTTTAACAATGAGAGGGGTGCTAGTATAGGTAGTTGACAACCAAGGACCAGGAAGCAGTCATGAGGGAATATGGCACTATGCCCAGCTTTGAGCAATAGATCAACTTGAAATTAACCTGTCTAAAACTGACTTCCCTCCTGACGTCCTGCGCCTTCCCCTTAAATAATGCCCCACTCCCAGTTACAGAGAGTTCTGGTAAAAATTCTTGGAGTCATCTTTTTTTTTTTCCATTTCTTTCTGGCATACCTCACTTCTATCTGACAGCCAATATGTTCCTAGCTTAGAATCATGCCACTGGCTGTTTCCTTTACCAACTTTGTTTCCTGCTATACTATATATGGACTCTGCTGTGGTTTGAAATGATTTAATTATGTTTCCCAAAGGTCCATATATTAAAAGCTTGATCTCCAAGATGGCAAACTGGAAGGTAGGGGTGTCCTCAGTGAGGACTATGGGACCACAGTATGTCTCTTTCTCTATCTCTGTCTCTTTGTCTCTCTCTCCATCTCTCTCCCTCTTTTCTAGCATGTGACCACTTGCTCTTACATGTATATCTACATAATGTGTCACTACTCATCACTTTCACAAGAGGCCATATTAATAGGATCACCCTATTTTGGACATTGAATCTCCAAAACATTGAACTAAATGAGCATTTTCTCTTAATACATTAGCTGTCTCAGGTCTTTTATTGTAGGAACGTAAAGTTGACAAATGCAGCTTCTTTCCTTACCTACCTTTGGATAACGTCCTAAATATCACATTCTCAGTAAAAGCCTTCTCTGATCACCTGTTCCCTACTATACTCCTTGTCCCCTTCCCCACTTCTCATCCTCTAATGTGTTATATGGCTGACATATTACATGACTATATTTATTGATTTATTCTCTCCATGTACATATAAGCTCAATAAAGGCAGAGATTTATATCTGCTGTGTTTACTTGAGATGCTTACCACATCAGAAATTCTGGCAAAGTGGAAGTTTGTGATAAAAGTTTAAATGATCTCCAACATCTCTTGGAAGCCTTAGTAGATCTAGTCAACTCTAGCCATGCCAACACATGAGAACCTTTAGCAGAGTGGGTAGGTCCATCTATTAAGTGGATAGATGCCTCACTCTAACAGTTGCCATATTAGCTTCGCTGCCTCACTCATGAGCACTTGGGTAGCCCCCGTTCATTAAGCTGGAATTCTGAAAGAAGTGTAATGCTCTTTGAAGAAAGTGATTATGTCCTGAAATGTTACCTG
This sequence comes from Marmota marmota marmota, assembly GCF_001458135.2. NCBI lineage: Eukaryota > Metazoa > Chordata > Mammalia > Rodentia > Sciuridae > Marmota > Marmota marmota. The sequence goes on from NW_026000108.1 coordinate 14,259,747, forward strand.
CAACTTCTCCCCCAAACTGAACTTCCCTTTCCACTCCTTAGAATAATAAGAGAATAGAGAAAATTCAAAAGCATTCTGGATAGTAAGAAATCATGTTTTGCTTTGTGTCTGGGCTGAAGGTTGATCTACATAAAGACTCTTGTTAGACAAAATAAACATCACCCACCTCTAACACCTATTTCTGTGCCTATGTAAAAGCCTTTCTCCCTTAGCAGTTGATGACCTTTCTGGTATTGTTCTTCTTACCATTGTGGATATCCATGAAAACAAGTGAAAGTTCACCTGAGAGTGATCCCTGAGCCTTAGAGTCTCATTTCAGTTTACCAGCTGAACCCCTGTATTGGAATCTGTCCTGAGATCTTAACCAGTGCTGATGGTTCTCACTCTTTTCCCTCCTCCCCATGATCTTCTTCCTGGCAGCAAGTCACCATGCAAGGGTGGGACAAGAAAATTGTCCTTTAACTGACTGTTCCCTCCCATCTTAACCTCCTGTTGGTCACTAAGTTTCATTGGATTTTTACCTTCAACTTGGATTCTGTCCACATTTTCCTCCTGCTGCTGTAACTGCCTCAGTTTAGGTCTACACTTCTTCCTCACCCTATTGCTGGTACTTCTTCAATGGTGTCCTTGCCTCTGTCTTTATGGATTTTCTTACTCTTTCAAGCACTGTTTAAAACAGAAAATGAACAGTCATTCTCCGCTCCTTGTTTTCCTTCATCTAGTATTTACAACTTTTTCTAATTTTACCTCTTAAAATTATCTCCTGAATCATCTTCCAAGCCTAGATAATCTGCGTCTCTCTCCTGAATTACTGCCACAGCTTCCTAACTGATCACCCCATGGTTTCATTTTATTTATCTCCATATGGTCCTTGGCGATAATCCTTTAAAAGTACATTTTTTTTTCTTCTTAAAATATGTTTTTAATGTCAAACCCTGCATAACAATCGCTCTATTGCAAACCATGGCCTTTAGAATTATGGGGAAAGCCATTAAAGGTGTGCATAAAGGCTTTTTGGTATAATTTTCCCTGCAATTCCAACCCCAGCTTGGATCAATCTTTCCCTCATTCTGGCCTCTCCAGCCACACAGGGCTTTCCTGGCGCTCTTTAGAAAGCCACCGTCTTGGCCTCCTTTCTTCTTGCCAACCCCTCTCCTTGCCTAGTTTGACCTCCCTGCACATCCACTTAAACATCCCTTTCGCAGGGGAGCCTATTTTGGCAAGCTAAGATTTCCTAGTCAAGAGCAGACTCCTGTTTTATACTCCTCAAATCCTTTCTCCCTCATAGCAGTTTGTACACTTGCACCTCCTTTCACAATTATCCATAATCAAATTTAAAATCAGTGTTCACAGGTAGTCTGTACAATGAGTTCAGAGACCCCTTCTGTTAGTACCCTGCTGCCTGTTACTGCAGGTTAGGCAGTAGATGTTCAACATTTTTGAATGAATGATTTAATTTTGTTTTGCCCATTAAAAACACAAGAATTTCTTTTAAAATATAGGGCTTTTCTAAAATATGAGTCAAATTCTATTCTCCTGTGTTTAACACCCTTTAATGCTTCCTCATTTCTAAAGCCTAAAAGCTCACTCCTCCTCTGGCGTATAAAACCTCATCTACTTTTACAGTCTCACTTCTTCTTATTTTCTGAGATGCTCTTAAGATATTATTTGGATTTCTTCAAAGTTCTCATGCAATTTGACATTTTTTACCTTCAGCCTTCTTAAATTGCTATTTTTTTCTTTTTCAATTTCTTTATCAACCTGAGAAATCTTCACCATAAGGATCTACTCAAAATTTACTTCTTGCCATGAATCTCCCCCTGGACTTAAAAGTGAGCAAAACTGGAAACTGTTACCTTCATGTTTCCAGAGCACACTGGCTACCTTTTCCTATATTTTAACATAGAACCATTAGTGTAAAAGTCTCTTTTACCCTTCTCAAGGATCTGCAGAGACAGGGACATTGTCTATTTCTTCATTCCTGAAGGCTGTGTAAAATATGTAGACATTATTCAACTCATGTACAAAGGAATGAAATTTATTATTATACTGACAGCTTGTGATCCTCGAAAAAAGATGTATACCATTAGAATATTAACAAAGTAATTTTCTTTATTTTCTTCTCTATGTAATATCTTTTTAATATTTCTTGCAAAGAAAATATCGTGTCTATTAAGGGTAGTTGATATGCTTTAGTCTTTTACAAAGGGGGGTTTTGGTTCTTAAGGTACCCTTGGATTTTCAACCACAGTTATGAGAACTAATTTCATTAATATTATTTTCCTTCTTCCATAATTCAGACTTCCTTGTTTGTTTCATTGACCCTGTTTTATATGTGGGTATTTTTGTTAGATTTTGTTCCATTTTGTTTTTCTTTTGGCTATGGCTATCTCTAATTATCTTGTAAAAGAGTACAATAGGAAATAAAGACTAAGATCACTAAAGATTTTTCCATTATATCATTATTTAATGTAAAAAAAGTATTTCTTTCCTATAGATATATAAATGAGTTAAAATGGTAATTACAAAGAAAAACATTTCCTTAGAACTCTACACACACACACACACACACACACACACTCACACACACTCATTCACATGTTAGAGAATGTGTTCACAGTTAGACTCAATATTTATATCACTCACCCTGACTTTATATTCATGTATTTTTACAAATGTCTATTTTTTCCATTTCCCTTTACCAAGTACTTTTTCTCCCAAAAGTCTTCACTGATTAATGCAAGATGCTTTCAGGACACACACACTCACACACACATACACAAACAAAAAAAAAAAAAAGAAAAAGGAAAAAGAAAGAAAGAAAAAGGGAAAGCATATTATGTACAGACTACAATTTTGCAAAAAAAAAATTTAGTGTATGGCCTTGGAAAAGTTTATTATTTTAGCCTTGGTTTTCTCATATGTGTAATGTAAATATGCTTTTTACCCATCCTGCTTCACAGGACTATATAGACAATCAGAGTGGGCTTCCAGAGCAGAATCATCCTCAAGTAAGTGCTTAAATGAGTAAATTGTCATGACTTAATTGCAAAACTTTAGCTTAAACTGTCAATTTTTCTCTGTGTACAGAAATACTTATATAAAAAATGTAGATATTGAGTCCATGCATTTGTTATCTTGCTATTGTAAAATTATATAATTATATAACATATACTAAACATATATATACTGTAAATCAATATGTGTATATACACTGTATGTGAATAAGTATTTTTTTACAGATACACTATGCACACATATAGTTCTTTTGTGGAGTTAGTATATATGCATATATATATATATATATATATATATTTTTTTTCAATGTATATATATGTACACGACTTGCATGTAGTTAGCACATATATATATGCGATGTACTACATTTATATGTGCATGACTTGTATGTAGTTAGTTTGTATATGCACATGTAAATGCTATATATATATATTCAGATGCAATTATTTTAAATATTATATAAACAAATTCTAAAGCTAGATGTGAATGATAGTCAAATAAAAACTTATGTGAATATTCAGCTAATATCTATACATATGTTTGGGTGTACTTGTTTAAACACTCTTGCTGATCCATAGCACCTTCATGACCTTCAGACAAAAGTTAAAAAGGAATGAATGACAACAGCAGCCAAAGAATCCTGGAAATCACCTGCATATTTATTCTGTGCAGTGATGCACATCAAGGATTTTGGAGGGATGGAGCTCAATAAAGTAGTTTTTCAATTTACCAGGAGCAATAGGAGAGGAAAGCAAAACCAGAACAAAGAGAACTGAGTGTCAGTAAAACTGTGAAACAATTTACTGTCGAATTATATTTCCTAAACACATATGCCTTCAATAAAGTAAAGATATTTGATTGCAATTTGCTCAGCATCCATTTTAAGGTTAATAATTAGCTATCAGGCAAAGTGACACTTTTGAAAATTATAATACAATAAAATGTGTCATACTAAACCATTTTAGGAGTGGGTGAGTGGTTTCATTTTGTTGCAGGGTCACAATTGGCTTCAGTGTATAACCTTGCCAAGCATCACAGCAGCAGAGCTTTTGTGCAAAGTGAGCGTAGCACCAGGTCAGCACCACTCAATCATTGTTCAATAGGCTTCCTTCAGATAATACAATGGGCCTCAAAATAATCCAAGAAAAACAGTGTGAGGCCATTTCAGCTGAAGGATTATCCCATTGAGAGCTTAAATTTCACTTCTCTCTATACTCGTTTTCACGTTTTAATTTACAGTCCATTTATAGGTTCCCCTAAATAATGATTTAGCTGTTGGGTAACGTTGTTGCACAAGATCCTTTCATTGCATATAATATCCTCTTTGTATTTTAAAAGGTCCATCTTCTCTCCAGCTAGTAAGGTTCAACTCTATGAAGTACAGCCCGATTGGACTAAGCACCTGATAAATCCCAATCAGTTACTCATTCATTCTGTCACTCAGTCTAATAGTCAACAACACTTTTGCAGAAACCTAGTGTATGTTGTGCCCAAACACATGTTCTGGTGGGATACAAATAAAAATGGAAGTTTACAAAATGGAAGTTTATAAATGTATTAGCTAGGATAAAATGGATATCACAATTGGAAACTGATGGTGGAAGTCATGATTATTGTTATTGTTGTTTCCCTAAATTTAGTCCACCCTAACTCACAAGCCAGGTCAATATGCTAATCCACTTTGGGGATCCACTCATGTGCTCAATCTTCCCAGGACCAATGAATACAGAGTCTCTGAAGGATTTTCTTGCTTGTATGAAAGAGGCACTGGCCCTTGCTCTGTCCTGATGAAGTACTTGAGACTGGTATAGCCCCCTTGCTATCTGCCTGAGTGTGACATCAACACTGAGAAAGACAGATGGAAGCAGTGGGCAGAACATAGTCCTTAGTGACATCTAACCCCATCAATCAACTTCAGAGACTGCCCTACTTTTTGGAATTTCTAGTCATTAAATTCAGTTTGATATAGTGTTTTATTGGCAAACTGAAATATCATAATCAAAAGGGGTGGGATTTGCTACTCTTTCCCTGCAGGACAAGTTGTGTGTGTATGAAGATCATAAAACTTTTATCTATTTTGACATATTAAAGAGCATTCAATGAAATTTTCCTGACTAAAAAATCAAAAATTCATCTCATGTTGTAAGTGTGGCAGATTGTCCTTGTCTTTCATGATAGTTAAAAATTTGAGACAACATAAATGGTCAAAGACATAGATAAATAAATGCTTGAATGAAGCATGTAGTTTAATGGAGAAAACTATGGGACATTCACTAAAAATTGTATTTGCAAATATTCGATGACATAGGAGAGTGTTTATATTAAAATGTCAAGAAAATACAAAAACAAAATAGTCTGCTGAAGCTGAATCTGTCCACCAGCTGCTACAGCCCTCTGAACATGTGCCAGGCAGAGGGCTGAGTGCCTTAGGTGGGTCATGCCAGGTCAATTTCTCAGCAAACCTGTGCAGCAGGTGCTCGGATTTATCCCAGTGTTGCTGATGAGCAGAGGTTTGGGGGATTAAATAACATGTACAGGATCATATAGCTACTAAGTAGTAGGCTGGAATATGAATCCTGAGAGTCACCCTTCTCTAATATATTTAAGATAAATAGAATCTGGATCATGTCCACCTCTGAATTTTTCTGCTTTGTCCTATCTTTGGGTCCATCCCCAGATCTTATAAATATCCCTAAGATCTTATTTCTCTTGATGTGAATCACTTATCCCCAAAGCCTGAGGATAGGAAGGCTCCACTTACCTCGTTCAAATCACTCTGATTTTCCATACTCTAATTAGTAAAAGGAAACTGTGAATATATAACAAACAAGTGTTGAAACAAAATATATCTGTGAGACAGAAGTTTAACGTTTAAAGCTAGACATTCCTCTTTCCCAGAGTCCTTTCTTATTCCTGCCAGTGGGAATTCCATACTGTCTGCTTTTCTGCCCCCACAGGGGCACCCTGCCATGTGGCTGGGGCACTTTCTTGAGCTCCTATCGCCTCAGCTGTCAGCTTCCAACCAAATTGCGGTTCCTGCTAGCTTTCTAGGCAAAGCATCCCAAACTAGGTCCTAAGTATGTTTTTGTATATGTTAAACTCCCTATTTTTTAAAGAGGAGAGGGCAGCACCCTCTAGTATCAACATTTAAACATACCGCAGAGGCTTAGAATCCTTTTTCGTAATATTATACACGATAAATTCCTGCCAGAGCTTTCCGAAGAGCAAGCATCTTGTTTATGAATCATATATTTTCTAGATTTCCAAAGTTAAGATTTATTTTTGAACTAAATAATAAGATCATTTCATAACTATAATTTATTTAGTTAACTAAAATATTTTCTTCTTTAATAAGGATTTTACTAAGAAAGTAGAATTATTGTCCTGTATTTGGACTTACACAGCTATCCAACTATGTGAATCCATGTACCTTTTGCTCTGGGCCTATCTGGTCATAAGACGGTCTTCTGTATCTTTTTTGAACCTTTCCCCCTGGTCTATCTGCCTTTTCTCCTTTCTGCTACTGTGTAGAGAAGCCCACAATGAAGTTTCCATAATTCAGAATTCCAGAACTTGTCTCCAGAATGTCCTATTCATCAAACCCAAACTTCTATTGAAAAGTTCCTTATTAATAGAATTACCATGAAGTTACCATCAAATAGAGACAATTTTGAGAGTATAAAAGCAATGTCATTACTATTGATCCCTCTTAAACCAGAACTGATCAAGCAAGTAGATACTTATGGCCAATTTTTATTAGCAGAAGTTTATGCTTTGGGGCCTTCCAAATTAAGAAAAAAGAATCAAGGTGTAATTTTAAATTTTAGCTTTTAAAGTGCACATTTGAATTGTACCCTGCAAGTTTCATAACAAAGTGGATTAAGATACTACTAATTGAGATGCTACTGTGCATCAGGCAGAGCATGCTGTGTTTGATGCATTGTACAACTAATATCTTGTTCTCACGATGAACTTCTAAAGTAAGGTTATCACCATTTCATGATTGCTTCCTTCAAAAAGAGAAATAGAAGGGGAGAGGAACCTTTCAATATTGGTCCCATCATATCCTGCAGGCAACCATTAACTTGGTAAGCCAGGTCAGTCTCTGAATGTTACCATGACTTTCCCCTTATCCACATTTATCTACTGGAGTAAAATGCCTGTCTCTTCCCATTTTCTAATGATATCAGTGCCTTTGATCAAAGACCTTCTGTACAAATCCATATTTAGTATCTGTTTTACAAATTCCTTTCTGAATACATATTCAATATTTGAGTTACTCAAATGCCAGCAGCACATACAAATGCCATATATATATATTTTATTTAACAGCAACTCTTTGTTTCTTGTGCTTGATTCATTGTAATGGAAGAGGAGGGAAAGAGAATTTGCTTCATGCTTTCCTGGAATTCACAATTTACAGGAGAGTTTGTTGCTCTTGAAAAGATTCTCTTAGTGAACTGCTGCAGAGCAGGGGGCTAGTGTTCATCAGCGGAAATAACTTTGGTCCAAATGGAAAGACCTGAGGGACTCCCAGCAGTTCACTTGCTTTCTTTAGCTTTTCCATTTTGTAATTCAATTAATTTTCCCTCTGACAAACACCTAGCAAGGAAATAGAAGGGCAAAGCCATTTTATTTAGACAAAAGCATCTTAAGAAGGGGGAAAAAAGGGAAGCCCAAAAGTAAAAGTGAGCATACTATATACTTAATTAATTGTCAAGAAACATAATGTACCTCCACTGGAGCATGAAAATCTCGTCCCTAGGCAGGAACAAGCAATCGTGTTTTAGGAATTCCAGAATAAAAATACCACATGCACTTACCTATACATAAATAGTTACATCACCAATATCTATAGTCATCAATACAAGCTAAGTGCAATTTTAGTTTAAAGAGGGACAGTATTTTTGCCTCAATCGTGTATGTGTGTGTGTGTGTGTGTGCAAATAAATTATTTCATATACATTTACTAATTGCCTCCCATGTGCCCTGAACTATGAGTGGTTCTAGGGTAAAAATATATAGAAATTTCCAGATAACATAAAAAACACAGATACTATATTCTAGGGTAAAATATATATAGAAATTTCCAGATAACATAAAAATATATAGAAATTTGTGTGGAGGACACAGATACTAAGCAATTGATTTTAATCCATTTATTATTAAAAAGTTAGGATTGAATTATCAGTTTTTTATATTTTCTTTTTTATATTTTTATATTATAATTATTAGAACCTGTTAGTTGTACAAAATAATACGTTCCTGCGTGGCATTTTCATAAATGTGTAATAATATACTCTGGTTGCTTTTAGAAGGATTTCACACAATGAAAAATTTACCTCTGTCTTCCTTAGCCTGCATTTCAAGGAAAAGAAATTAGCAATTTTTGTTGCAAGCATATAAGGACATTTTGAAAATGCATTCTCTGATTCTTTAAATTATGTTCTACCTACAATCTGTATTTGTTTATTACCTCCTGAGAATTTATACCGGGCTTTAGATGATGTTCAGAAACATTTAGGAACAAATGGACCAGAAATATTAAAACATTAAGGAGTTCACCTAAATTAAATATTTATGCAGCGACAATATAATCTAAATTCAGTATATGCCAAGAAAATTTAAGTTGTTAATATGAAATTATGAATAAAAATCCTTGCAGTTCTACTAGCCTGTGAAATTGAATGATGCAAAATATTAGAAGTGTTAGCAGTTTTAGTAGCATTCATTAAATTTACAGAATCTTGTGATGCATATTGCTATAGACTTTTATTTATGTCAAGCAGGCATTTTACATACTGAACAAACTTCTGGCAATATTACCCACCGTTTTGAAATGTGATAAGCAGTTTTAAGGATTAATTATTTTTAAAAAATTACAGTTCCATAAATCTAAAACCCCATAAAATATTTCATTACTTTTATAGGCCTTAGATATGTATATTTAACAACTGTTGATTATCTGAGTAAAGAAGTAAGATAATTTCACTGCTTTGAATGTTTGTGAGAGTTGATAATCTGCCATTTTGTATTAAGAAAGAATTAATGTTTCTTCTTTCCAACATCAATAGTGACCACCATCTACCTCACAGCTATCGTGAAATTTGAACCAATTGTTAACTTTGTAGCAAGGCTATGTGAGTGGTATTGACCATTAGACCAGAAAACATCCTCTCCATGCCCTTCAGGGTGATTTCCTTCTGGTTTTAATTCTTCTTCTCCTCAACAATTGCTTTGGTTGTATTATTTAAAGGGTATTTGAAATTGACACCTTCTAAGAGTCCCTGTATGCAATAGTCAAAAAATATAGAGAGAGAAAAAAAAAAGCACTATTACTCTAAGGATTACAAGGAATTTTCTTGCTACTTTGCTTTTTGTTTCCTCATATTTACTTCATTTATAGCACTGTTTTTGTGTTTTAATAGCTTTCCATTTTAGTACAAGTTAACATAGGAATACAAGAATTAAGTGCTGATTAAGTTGGCTTAGTGTAAGAGCTGGTTAAGTGTTTCTATCTCCTGATCTTGTGTTGCATCTTATACTTTTTATTTTTTAGGTACTTCAAGTACTTTATGGAATGAGTTACTGACCATTATAAAAATGGTTTTAAATTTTTAAGTTGAATTTTATCTGTATTCTGTCTCACAAGATCCACCAGATAACCTGTTTGACTAAAACATGATCAGAAGAAAGTAGGCAAATACATGGATGAATACTTTCTTATTTAAACTAGATTTCCAGATAACATAAAAAACTGTCTGGTTGTGACAGGAATGGGGAAGTCTGACATGGCCCTTTGTCACTGCTCAGGTGTCACCTGGCTTTCTTCTCCAGCACCAAGTCCTGCTCTGTTGCACATTCTTTTCTCAATGTGGCTATTTATTGAGTCCCTCAATGTTTGGGGACCTAGAATAAATGTTTAACATATGTTCTTTCATTGAATTCATTCTACAGTGCTAGCAGTTAGTATCTTTGTCTTCCTTTTAAATATGAGCCCCCTGAGATCAGAGAGGCTAAGAAATCTGCCCCAGACCCTGTGGGTAGGAAGCTGCTTAATGGAGACTGGTCTAAGGTGGATTTACCCTAAGGAACACCCTCTTCTTCCTCCCAATTTGCTGGTTCCCTCTAGAACAGGAAGATTCTCATCTAAAACATCTGGCAAGGACACTTGGCACATCTACCTCACAGTAATGATGAGAAATGCCCAAGCAGGCCATTCTTGTGAGGAAATTCTAGTAGAAATTGAGTTGTTAGGTTCACTTCCATAGTAGACAAAAGACAAAAAGAATTTGCATTTCCTTTCAGCAAATTAAAGAATTCACTCATTTGTCACTTGTGAGTAAACATGGCCTTCTTTAAATAGCAACAATCTTTTGAATGAAGCCCAAGTTTTCTAATCTATCACAATCCTCTGTCCCTTTTCTGTCCTCGCTGCCGTCTAGCCATGTTAGCAAGTTCCACAGACTGGGATAAAAAAATTGTATAAAGAATAAAATAATAGATTTAGTGTAAAAGATGAGAAAGTAACAAACTGGTGTAGTGGCTTTTTATTACCTAGGGGTTAAATAAATTAATAGAAGAAACACAACTAACAGTTAATTTCCTAATGAACCAGGGTCTGTACTAGGTTCTAATTTGAGTGATGCTCACAAGAATCCCTGCAATTTCAGGTCTAGTTAGTCATGTCATGTTGCATTCAGTGACAACAACAAAACTATCTATCTCTTAGTGGCTTAATTAAAAGAAAGATTCATAGCTTGCTCCCATCAACCTAAAATGCAATCACTGGGAGAGTATCTAGACTCATTTCCTTAGACCATCCATAAGGTTCTTAGCATTCTTCATGGAATGGAATGTGACCAAGGGACAGGGGAGAGTATATGAAGGTGAACGTGGCTTGTGTCATTTCTATGTTCAATCACCTGAACTCTGATTGACTGGCAATATGTGGAAAAGGAGGCTTGCCGAGTGTCTGTAACAGAAATGAAATAGAACTTGATCAACTAAAATGGTTCACTAAAACCCTCACCAGAGACACTAACCATGAGATAGTAGGTATCATTACCTTCACTTTGCATAGGGGAAACTGAATTTTAAAAGTGCTTAAGCAATTGTCCAGGTCACGTAGCCTTAATAAATTGAGTCTGACTAAATCAGCAAATTAGAGCATATTATCTTCAGAGGTGACAATGAGGACCATGGAGCGGAGCAGGAAGCCTTCATCAGTTAGGGAGAAAACAAATACACTGAAGAGGGGAGAAAGCTAGGAACAACAGTCCAGCAATTGCTACAAATTCTAATTATGATGTTCCATCCAAATTCTTTACTTGGCAATACTGCTAGTATCGTGGATTAGCCTACCATCATCTGTCATCTAGATCATTCTTAAAAGGTTTAATGAGTTTTTCTGCCATAATTATTTTGTCATCCCATGCAAATTCCTGAAATATATTATTCACAGACCAACAGAGTGATATTAATGAAGTCAAATCTAATCTTTTCTTAGTGTCCTTCAAGATCCCCCCACCCACCCACACACACACTGGCCAGGCACAGTGGCACATGCCTGTAAACCCAATGGCTTGGGAGGCTGAGGCAGGAGGATCTCAAGTTTAAAGACATCCTCAGCAACACAGCAAGACTGTTTAAAATTTTTAAAAAGGTGGAGGGAAGGTTTGGCCCTGGGGTATATGGCTCAGTGGTTAAGCATGGGTTTAATATTTGATGCCCCCCCCCAAAAGATACCCAACCACTATGTTCACTGTAAAAGACAGATTCTGTAAGAAATTTCTATGGTTTCTACAACTTGAGCCCAAGCTAAGTATCACCTTTTTCTCTTGTTTTCAATCACATTCTATTTTCAAGTAACAGTAATTAAATGCACTGCTTCCCAGTTTTTACTTAGACAAATGGTCCATATAATTTGTTGCTCCAGCTAGAGTTCTTTTGCAAGTAGCAAGAGGTATTAGTAATCATTCGCAGAGTGTAGGAATAAGCAGGAATTCCTCTGGAAAAACTAACAGGATAAACAGACACCCAAATAAGGTACCACTTCCTAGAAAACTGTTTTGATCTCAAACTCCAAATTATTTATTTTTCATCATATTTGTATAACATTCTATTTCTCTTATAATATACTTTATCTTGCTCTTTTCTAATTTCCATTTCAGTCATCAGATTTCCTTTAGATTACAAGTTCATCAAGGACAGAAACTATGGCTGTCACAGTCATCTAAGTCCCCTAATGCCTAGCACAAATTCTACCCCAGTGCATAGCTTACACACTGTCATTAATCACTGAGTACCTGAATTACTGCTATCTGCCTTGGTCTTTGGCAGGTGCTATAGTGAAAATGGCTAGCTTATGAACACATAAATTTACTTCTCACAGTTCCGGAGGCTGAGAAGTCCAAAATCAAAGTCAAGTTTGGTGTCTAGTAGGAGTCCCCCTCCTGGTTCACTAGCAGTGGTCTTCCTGTTGTATCCTCGCATGGAGGAACCTGTTATTTAAACTGTCCTCTTATGAGAAGGCACCAATCCCACTTGTGAACATGTGGCTGCCATGACTTAACCACTCCCTAAAGGCCCCACGTTGTAATATCATCTTCTTGGGAATAGAATTTCAACGCATTAATGGGAAAGGGGGAGGCACACAAAGATTTATGGCACGGCACCCTAATATCTGAGATTTTATTTCTTGTCTGTTGGTATGAAAATCACTCTTGTCACAAACTATGGTAATTTGTATTCTCTGCATTCAGATGCTTTCTGGGAGGCATGGTTTTAATGACAAATGTGCCCTATTAAATTTATCCAGGATGCTCCATTGCCTCCCAAATTAAGAACTCATTTTCTAAAGTAGCATTCAAGGTCTTCTACAAGAAGTCTCCAAGCTTGTCATTACTCAAAATACTCCTGTCTCTACTCTGTTACAAATAAAATGAACTCCATCTGCTTCTTTAGAAAAATGTCTGTACTGTACTTTGTCAACTCCATGTAATTTCAATTCTTTTTTCTCAAATGTCTCCCCAATTCACCCCTGTATGCATTCTAGCCATCATTAGAGGTTTGCCTCAGATGATATTTTCTCCTGGAATCTCTCAATTTATTCTGGAGAGTATTGAAATAAATTATCTTGAACCTCTTTAAAACATTTTATCCCTAGCTTTCTTTGATGATAGAAATCGCAATCTTAGGATCCCAAAATTAAGATTTTCCCTCCAATACTTTTACTGCAATAGGTATGTAATCATGGGCTACTCCTGAGCTTCCTTTAGAAGTAAAATTGGGGTAATAATGCATACCCCTTCATATGATTTCTGTGAAGATCACATTACCAAGTGAAGGCACTGATGATTGTCAAGTCTGATTCAAATACAAGCTGATATTTTAAAAAATTATAATTTTACATAATAGTGGGATTTGTTGTTATATATTTGTGAACGCACACAATATAACAACATAATCTGATCATCTTCACTCCTCAGTGCAAGTCAATATTTTTATCAGTGGTAGGCTGTTAACCTGATATTACAATAATTTTTTGTGGTTTAAGTGGTTAACTAGTTGAGACATAAAGGCCTTGACACTTTATGTTACCATTGGAAGCTGTTTTTAGTATTGATTAAACCAATAAGCTTTTGGGAATTTTTTACCTCGACTATTCAACTAGGTGTTCTGTGTAGGTCAGGGCAAAGGTTACAGGGAGAGAATACAGAAAGACATCAATTCTGCAAGACTAGGTATTCATTCTTTACCTCAGTACACATAGAGTATTTATCAGTTTAGAATTTGCCTATAATGGGACAAAATTGATACATATTAATTTCACATTATAAAATTCTGCCCTAGTGTACCTTTGCCTCAGTGACAGGTATTTCTTTCAAATGCAAAGATTTTCCCTCTCTGCTGAATTTGGATATTATTTAAGTTGATATTGGAAAATACTAAAATAATTTGCATATAAGATTAGAAAGCTTCTCCTAAGGAAAGATATTTTTAAGGAAAGTAATATTAGCTGCTATATTACAAAAATACCAAAGTTTTATTGTATTAATGTGATAAAAGTTTATTTCTTGCTAGTGCTTATTATTATTTAATGCATGTTCCTAGATAATGGGAAGACTTCCTGTGGTTTTCAGGGATTCCAGTTCTTTGCTTCTTATAGCTTGGCTACTCTCTAGGCTCAGTACATGATCCTTTGCTCTCAGCTGCTAGTCACAGGAAACGCAGGGCACTTAGGTAAGAAAGATTTGCATAGGACTGTTCCAGAGGCAGTTTGCATGATCTCCTAGCCAAAAGCCAACCTAATGGCTATACCTAACTGCAAAAGAGCCTGGAAATGTAGTCTACCACTGTGCCCAGAAAGAAAACAAAATGAGAGCTAGTAAATGCTTACAGTCCATGCCACAGGCGGTAAGTGAATAGTGTAAATAAATAGTGTGCAATGTCGGCATAAATAGATTTAATGTTGTAAAAGATATATTACATAATTTATACACATAATTCTAAGATTGCTCAGAACTTTATAGTAGGAGTGGATTTAAATTTGAGGATTCTATACTTTATATAAACAATATAAAATGTGTAATAATACAACTTAAGCATACATTTCAGGTATAATTTTGATAATAGTTAACCTATGTCCTAATTATCTCTGAAATATGGTTTTCTTTTCCTCTTTCATTGATAGATTATTTTCTTTTCCTATATTATTAAGAGAGGTTCCCATGTAGCTTAATACAACATGAGAGGCTCTGAAAAATAAATTCCATGAGATAATTCATTCTGCAGAAAATCCTGTTTGGATATGCTTCCTAGATCAAGTTTGGTTTTCAAAGGATTTTTATTTGAACTAAACAATTCCTGCAATCCTAAACCATACTAGAAGTAGAGATTGCATATGCTGCCTCTTGGGACACAGAGCAGTTAAGTGGTATCTCAGAGTTCAGTAGCTATCAAGAATGAAGCAAGTGACCAGGGGATGGAGGAAAATAGAAAGAAAGAAAGAAAGAAAAATCTGTGAATTGCTGCCAATTTCCACCACTAGTGTTCAGTGACTGCTCATGTGGTCTCAGTGGACATGGATCTGAAAAAATTTATCTGTTACTATCCCATTGAGAGATGCAGATTGCTATACTGTAGCCTAAACTAAGCGATCTCTTAGTCATGACCCTGACAGATTTTTCAGACTCTGTCAGAATGCAACCCTCTTCTTCAGTGTTCTGTTCTCTGGGTTTGTCTGTTTCCTAGAAGGAGGTCACTGAGCCTGGAGTTCCAAGGGACCCACATAACCCTGAAACTGTAAATGGTATTGTCTACTCATAAAACTTATTAAAAAGGGATGTGTAAGGAAAAAATGGTGGGTTTTAATTTCTTATTATTACAGATGGAACTGGTCGTTTCATTTTGGTATTTGTCTTTTTATGATTTGTTTACAGGGATATTTCCTAAAAGAAACTTGAATGCTAAACTTAATAAAAATATCATTGTACAGAGTTAGGTGTACATGAAAGACTACAATTTGGCTGAATCAAAAAGTGTCAAAGCTACAGGGAAACATAAACACTTGTTTCCCTCTTTTCTACCCCAACTTCACTGATAATTCTCAGTGGAATTTTGTAGACCTAAAGAGAAAAAAAGCAGATGTGTTCTAGTCTCCTCTTAAGTTTATTTTTAATAACAAATGTTCAATTATAATATATACAATATGTCGTTTTTGTATATTTACATGTATCTATGTGAAATGAAGATATATCTGATATACAAGCCTCTTGTTTAAAAGTCAATATTTACACTTAGAATGAAAGCTAATTTAAAAATAAAATATTGTTCTAACTATACTCTGCTGGCTGTGTATGTATCTGTGTGCCTGTGTTGCCATATACACATGAATCCTTCAAACATCATCAGGCTCTGGGCTTGGACAGTGACTGCCATCAAGGAATTGGGGATGATTCTGTAGAAATTTTCTTCCTATTATTTCAGAGAAAGAATAGCAATAATTTGATTAGCAAAGGATTTATGAGAAAACATATTTCATCTGAATCTATCTGGTCCCCAAAGCATCAGATTTAAGGGAAAGTATCTCTGTCAAACACTGTAAGCTTTCAATTTTAAGTAAGAGAATACTTGTTGAGGGTAGCCAAAACAACATTTTCCCACATAATAAGGCAACCATACTCAAGTGTTCAAAAAGATTGGCTTAGCAACTCAATAATGTCGAATATTTTTTTTTTAATTATCACTGACTTTTTGGTTTCCCCTCATCATTGCAATATGACTACACCAGTCTCCGTGTTCTGTGTCTTTATACAATGGCATAAAAAATGAAAAAGGGAAATAGAAAAGGTCATATTTGATTATATAGGAATACCTTCCCCTGAAACTTAAGAATTTCATATGGGACTCATCAGATTTTTCGTTGTCAAATTTTGGTTTGTGTATGCATGCCCTTGTCACAAGGAAGGCAACTTTTTGCTATTGGCAAATTCTGTTATAAGAAGAAGACTGGTGCCACCAAGAAGAGGGATAGAGATGGCAATTAGATAGGCAGCTGCAGTATACATCCCTGTATATCCATGGAAATGGGCTTTGTTAGCCACAATGGACAAGACCATTCTTTAATAAGAGGGCTAAATTCGAAGGCTTGACATTCTTTTCATTTGGGTTGTTGGTGGGGTCCTGATGGGTGTATACCTCATACAGGAATGCAGGATGAGTTTCTCTGGTTGTACAAACAGGGAGAAGACACATGAAATATTGCAGGGGTTCTTAAAAAAGACTTTCAGCTGCAAGTGATATCACAACTCCTGCTCACTTTGAATGGCACAGTGCAAGTCACCTGACCACACTGCAAGAGAAGTAGGGATACATCATGTTTATCTGGCAGTCCTGGGTTTATCTAAATTTTTTATTACTCTGAAAAATGAGGAAATAGATATTGAGGGGGAATTAATATCATCTAACCCAAGTGGCTGAAAAGCAGGGTGATTGTGGTCCTCCTAACCATGACCCCTCAAAGATGTCCACTTTCTAAATCCAGGAACCTGTAAATACGTTACTTCACATGGCAAAAGAAATTTTGAAGGTACAGTCAAGGATTGTCAAATAAAGAGATTATCTTAAATAACCCAGAGGACCATGTAGTCCAAAGGTTTCCATTAGGAGGATGGTAAGGCCCAAGTCTGTGGAAGGAAAAAATGGTGACAGAGGCAACATGTTAAAGGCAACAATGAGGCCATGGACCAAGGAATGCAGATGGTTTTCAGAAGTTTAAAAAAAAAGACAGGAAAGCTGGGTCTATCAGAGCCTTCAGAAGTAACAGCTCTGCTGACATCTTGATGCCAGCCCCACAAGATACAGTTTGCATTTTTGAGTTCCAGGTCTGTAAGAGAATAAGTTTTTATTATTTCAAGCTGCTGAGATTATGGTACTTCTTACAGCAACAAGAGGAAAAGAGTACAGTGGATGTTAGATGGCATGAAGCAGGTAAAATGCAGCAGGGTGTTAGCCATATTGCTGTCCCTCAAAGAACATTGATCCCGTCTGCTTTTTTTTTAATATGTCAACAGATATTTTCATACTAGAAGAAACACAAGGAGAAATAAAATGACTACAAATCAAAAGGTACAATATAGGCAGAACACTGGAAGACCTATTTATTGTATTTTATGCCTATACATTTTGATATTAAAAATTATTGTTTTTTAGTGGATAACTGCAAAAAGTATATTAATATACCTTACACTAAGTATGATGGTAGTAGTAGATTTCATATAGATCCTCTTTATGAGAATGAGGAAGCTTTCCCTCTACTCCTAAAGCACTGAGAGGCTCAGAGATAAGTGGTTGCTAAATCTTATAACATGATTTTCTCAACTGCTATGATCATGATATTTTTTATTAGCCTATTGATATAGTATAATATGGTAATTTATATTCCAATATCGAACCAGTCTTGCATGATTGTTTCCATTTGCTAGTGGAATACTATTCTTTTTGCACATTGTTGGTTTCAATGTGCTAAAATTTTATTGAGGAATTTTATGCCCAAGTTCATGAAAGATAGTGAAGTTTTCATTGTGTTTTTCTGTGTGTTTGTGTACACACACATGTGTGCTGTATTTGTCTAATTTTGGTGTCAGTGCAACATGAACCACACAAAATGAGTTAGGAAGAATTTCCTTCTCTTTTCTAGAAGTGAAAATTCATTGCTAATTATTTTGATAGTTAGACTCCAACAATTATTCGTATCAAGAGATTTTGTTACAGAGCTTTTTAATTACAGTTCAACTTTTGCAATGTTTATAAAGCAAGTTAGGCTGGCTATTTTATCTTGTCTGTGTTTTGATAGTTTTATTTCAAGGAATTGGTTCATGTTTTCTAAGATGTAGAATATGTGACTGAAACATTGTTCATTATATTCCCTGATTACCCTTTTCTGGCTGCACTATCTTTCCCCAAACAACTTTACTTAGATCTAATTCACATAGCACAGTATTCACCCATTTAAAGTGTATCATTTAATGATTTTAGTATATTCTAAAATACATACAGCCCTCACCACAGTCAACTTAGAACATTATACCCTTGAGGTATCAACTGTTGTACCATCAAGCCCTACCCCATTCTAGCACTGAACAATAAGTAATCTGTTTCCACTCCAATAGACTTGTCTATTCCGTACATTTTATTTACATGGAACCATATAATATGTGGCCTTTTGTGCCTACTTCCTCTTATTTAACATTATTGCAAGATTGACCCATGCTATAGTATAAAGTAATACTCCATTCACTTTTTTGGCTAAATAATATTCTACTGTATGACTATATAACATTTTGTTCATCTGTTTATAAGCTTATAGACACCTGGGATGTTTCTGTATTTTGACTATTATAAATAATGTTACAATAAATATTTTGTACAAAAAGTTATTGTATGGACATATGTTTACATTATTTTTGGGCAGGTAATAAGTAATGGAATTTCTGGATCATATGATAGCTCTGTTTTGTTATTTGAGAAACTGCCAAGCTGTTCCCTGAAGTACAACACTTCTTATTCCCACCAACAGTGAATGAGGATTCCACTTTCTGCACATCCTTACTATTATGGTTTGGATGTGATGTGTCCCCAAAAAGCTCATGGATGAGACAATGCGAGAAGATTTAGAGGAGAAATGTATATCTTCCAGGGAAAAATTCCTGTTCATTTTGTTCATTTTTAAAATGAGTTGTATTTCATTATTGAGTTAAAGAATTCTTCATATATTCTAGGCACAAAAATGACTTGAATTTTTGTTCTATTCTGTGAGGTTTTTTTTCACATTCCTAATAGCATCTTCTAAAGCATCAAAAATTTTTTAAATATTTATTTTTTAGTTGAACACAATGACTTTATTTCACTTATTTATCTTTATGTGGTGCTGAGGATCGAACCCAGGGTCCTGCACGTGCTAGGTGAGCGCTCTACCGCTGAGCCACAATCCCAGCCCCAAGCAGCATCAACATTTTTAATTGTTATGAAGTCTAATGTATTTTTTCTCTTTCTTGTTATGCTTTTGGTGCCATATCTAAGAGTTTTTTTTTTCACAAATCCAAGACAATGTGATACACTCTTTAAGCTTTTTTTTTTTTTTCCTAAAGGTTTTATGGGATTAGCTCTTGGGTTTAGGTCAGCCTATTTTGAGGTGATTTTTGCATTTGCTGTGTGATTCTTTTGTATGTGAGTTCCTAGTGGTTTGAGAGTCCTTTGTTTAAAGGAGTTTTCTGTTGTCTACTAAAAGGTCTTGACAATTCTTTTAAAACTTAGTTGGCTGTAGAAACATGGGTTTACTTCCTTACTTTCAATTGCAGCATATGGATTTGTATATTCATCCAATGCCCTACCCCACTGTTTTGATTGCTGTTGCTCTTCAGTGACTGCTGAAGTTATGAAGAATCAGAAATCTGACATTTTTCTTCCTTCTCAAGATAGTTTTTGCTATGCTACATCTCTTGCAATTCCACTGGAATTTTAGGTTAAGCTTATCAACTCATATAAAGAGTTCTTCTACAAAGAATTCTAGTAGGAATTTAATAGTAAGTATACATAAATTTGAGGAATATTGCTATCTTAAAGGTTTAATGTTTTTCAATTCATAGATATGAGGCATTTTTCCAATTATTTAGGTCTTTAATTTCTTTTAATACAGTTTTCCAGTTTTTAGAGGGAAGCTTTGTAATTTTTTTGTTAAATATGTTCCAAAGTATTTTATTCTTCTTGTTGGTATTGTGAAGAAAAATGTTTACATAATTTTATTTTGGACTATTCATAGCAAGTGTACAAAAATTCAATTAACTTTCTGTTTCATCTGTTTCATCCAACATTGCTGAACTTGTTTCTTGCTTATAATAATTTTTTAGTGGATTGCTTCAAATTTTCTGTGTATAAGGTAATGTCATATGCAATAGAAATACTTTTACTTGTTATATAACCTGGGTATATAAATTTCTGTTATTTCAATTTGCCCTGGTAAGAGCCTAGAGCTCAATGCTAAATAGAAGTGGTGATAGTAAAAATTCTTTGTCTTATTCCTGCTTCCAAAAGAAAATACAGTTTTTCACCATTGAGCATAATTCTAATAATTCTAACTTTGGATATTTTATAGCTGCTGTTCCTCAGGTGGATACATAGACTTTTTTCCTGGTTTATTCAGTGTTTTTTTTTTTTTGTACTATAGAATATAATTATAGAATACGATGGGGTTTGTCAAATATGTTTCTTTATCTATTCAGATGATTGTGTTTAATAAATTCTATGGACATGGTTTACATCATTACATCATTTACATATACAATTGCTGTATATAATTTTTACTATTGATTGATATTTCTTTTTTTGTTTTAGAATTTAGTAAGTATTTTGCCATCTCCTTGGTTTCAGACTTAAAAAAATCCTGTCATTTGAACCAGTTTTCCTTTATTGATAAAATTTGACTTTCATTGCTATTTATAAGAATTTGTTTTAATTTTAAAGATATTTATGACCTATGTTGGGCTGTATTTCCTATTTAAACTTTGCTCAATTGCTAGGTTCAGCCTGCATATTTCTTTCACTAAAGTATGGGAAATTTTAAGTCATTATTTATTCAATAATTTTCAGCTCTATCCTGTTCTCCACTACTTCCAGACAATGAGATATATATATATCATATCATATCAAATATATATATTTGTTATGGCTCTACAGATATCCTTATTTTTTAAAGCCTATTATCTTTCTGTTGTTCAGACTAAGTCAATGTCATTGATCTATCTCCAGGTACACTACCTCTGTCTTCAGTCAACTCTTCACTGCACTTGAGTTCATCTTGCAGAAATTTTTATTTTGGTTGTGACATTTTTCAGTTCTATAACTTCCATTGGTTATTTTTAATAACTTCTATTTCCTTGCTGAAAATCTATATTTCATCATTTATTTTCAAGACAATTTGATAGACTTTTAAAGAATTTTTATGAGACGTGTTGTATATCTTTTCAAATAAATGCAACATATGACAATATTTTCCGAATTCTTGCCTCAGTTGCTGCTCAAATTCTCAAGATACTCAAACACACCATGCATTCCATTTTTTTTTTCTTTATTACCTCTTTTGCTTTTATATGTGCACAGGTTTTACACACCTTATGCTGTGGTCTGAATGTTTGTTCCCTGCAAAATTCACACATGTAAACTAATGTAACCAGGAGATGGGGGCTCTTAGAAGGTGATTTGATTATGAAGCCAGGCAAAACCCACATGAATGAAATGAATGACTATATGAGGGTCAGTAGTATAGAGGGAAAAGGAAAAGGAGAGCTTCTCTGTTCTTTCCTCCTTATGAGAACTTTAATGTTTAGATATTAGGTATTCCCCAAACGCTCATGTGTGAGACACTGCAAGAAAGTATAGAGGTGATATGATTGCATTATGAAATAATTAATTTATTCATTGTGCCTTAATTCACTGATTGGGATCAACTGAGTGGTGTCTATAGGCAGGTAGCATGTAGCTGGAGGATGTGGGTCATTGGGGGCATGCCTTAAGTATATAATCTGTTCTTGCTGAACAGAGTTCTCTCTCTCTGATTCATGTTGGCAATGTCCTGACTGGCTTTCTCTGCCCCACACTTTCACTGTGATATTCTGTCATACCTCAGGCCCCAAGGAATGGAGTTGACTGTCCATGGACTGAGACATCTGAAACTGAGTGGAAAATAAACTTTGCCTCCTCTAAAATTTTTCTTGTCCAGTTTTTGGTCATAGCAGTGAAAAATATGACTAAAACAAGGACAGAGAGAGAAAATACCTTCTGTAAAGTATGGCATGACCTATTACTGGAACCTGAATCTATTAAATCTATTAGTGCCTTGACCTTGGACTTACTACTTCCAGAACTGTGAAAAAATTCTACTGTTTATAAAATATCTACTCCATAGTATTTTGTTATAGCAGCCCCAATAGACCTTGGCATTATATGTATTTCCCTCACCCTGAACCAAACATTTGAACCAACCAAGGCTGTGTATTATTTTCTTATTAAGAACGACTTGGTTAGATATATCTACTTAGAGATAGGAATCATCTCTACTTTATTTGAATGATATGGATTAAGAGTTGGGAAAATGTCAGTTCCTCCTGCCTTTACCCTAAAACACACCAGAATAATCATAGCCCTCCCCCCCATACACATATACATATACACACATTACACATACATTCACACACACACATAAGAATACAAATATACAAATCCAGATCAATAGAAACTATACTAATTCCTACATATCTTGTGAAAAGAAAATTAATTGTCTCTCATTGTCTTTCTTTGTAATAGTTTTATTTATTTTTTAAGATCTTTATATTGAGTTACAAATGCTATTTCTTTTATATCTACCATTTTGCTTGTACCTACTAGTAAGTGGGTTTCACGAGGGCATGAACTCTATCTTATCCAATTTCACACCTTACCATCTAGGACATTATATTACAAGTACTAGATATTGGCTATTTCGTCAAATTAAATGAAATTATCCTGAAGTGACTTTTCTCCGAGAGGGACATTAATAGTGTTTTTAATGGGCTTGATTTCATTTTAGGGCTCAACATCTGCTCACAAAAACACATTTCTAAAATTTCTTTGGAAATAAATGGAAAGTCTCTTTGAAACACTAATATTCTCTGCTCACTCTGCTTTGAGGAACATGAAACACATAGCACATATATAATTATTTTCTGTATGATAAGCAATGTCAGCTTGGAAACTAGTAGCACCATGAATTGTAGTGCATACTCAGAATTTATGAGTATTTCATATTTTAAAAAGTCTGAATTTTCCCCAAAAATGTATGTCTCCATGCTCTACTACTTTATATCCAAATATATAACAATAAATCACACACAAAAGAGAATGTATTAGAACCTAGGAAGTTAGAAGTGCCTTTGCATATCAAAAAATTGAGATTAGTGAAGCTAATGTGGTTGTCCATTGGTAGAACTGCTGCCCATTTAACTCTTTCATCTGAGGAGTAGAGAAAAGTCATGGGTATTTACTTATGCTGGAAGAATGACAAACATATAGGAGTGGAATATAAAACCTCCAGAGAGCCATCAGCTTATTTAAAGAGAACTTTGAGAGATCTCTCTGCCAGAGGAAGGTCTTAATGTATGCAATGTCTTCAGTAAGTACAGAGGATTTGTTAATGATCTGCATCAATTTTTAAGACTGCAAGCTTTTCTTAGGACATCACCTGACTGAAAATGTTTGTTCAGGAACCTCTATTTTGAAGCACCCTAATACACCCTATTAAGTCTTCTTTCCTACATACTCACATCATATTTTTTTAAACTATATTAACAATAAAATTTTATATTACTTTTACAGAACGAGTCTCCTTATTCCAGTCTTAGGGTATCTGTGTTAATTTTACTGAATTTCAATATGGTCTGTGTGTGTGTGTGTGTGTGTGTGTGTGTGACAAATTCATTCATTTAACTGACCAATGGAGAGATTTCTGAATAAAACTGTGTTAGTGTTTTTCTTTAGGAAATCAAGATTTGTGATTATGAATCCCAAGTCTTAGTATTTTTATAAAGTTCATTGCAAACCACATGAATGAGTAACCATGATATACTATCCATGGTACACCATTTTGAGGAGCAGTATGACTGGGCCATGCTTTGGCATTCAGTGAGGAGCATCCTGAAAATGGTCTCTTTTCAGAACCATGAACCAGAACCCCAGCATAAAGGAGCAGGGGAAACACATTCTACAAGTCCTCCGAGTTTGGGAACCACTGCACCAAGCTCCCTCTCCAATCTATTAGGGGCTATGAAGTTACATGAGTTAAAATTCTCCAACTTAACTGAAAGTCAACTTCAAACTGAATTTAAAGTAAATAGATGTGATGTTGAAATTCAGTAAAAACATCCAGATATAGAATGGATTCAGCCATGGAGACTTAACAATTACTTGCTATGATATCTCCATAGTCCTTTGACTTTCCATTGGAACTCTATTCCTCATTTTAGAAAAAAAAAATAGCCACAGGATCTTTAGACCGTACATCTATATTCCATAGCATCCAGAAACAAGAGATTGTCTCAGGTGCCTAATGCCAAGCAGATGTCCTGAACCTCCTGCTGATTTTGACTGAGTACACTGATGGTCCAATTCTGCTCTCTCCCAATAGTCACTCTGTGCCTGTGGCTGAGCCTTTCTTCTCATCAAGACCTTTTCAGCTTTGAATTTGGCACATGACTTGCTTGGACCAATAGAATCTTAGCAGACTTGCTATACACAGAAGCTTGACAAAGCATTGTCTGACACTTCCTTTTTGCTTTTTCTGAGACCACCAAGAGAACTGACCCAGGTAGTCCCTTTTTTGTCTTGCTGACATGCAAAAAAAGCCCAATCATGATCAGCTTATGTACCAGGGACAGTGGCTCATGTTTGTAATCCCAGTGGGTAGGGAGGCTGAGACAGGAGGATCTCAAGTTCAAAGTCAATTTTAGCAAAAGTGAGTTGTTCAGCAACTCAGTGAGACCCTCTCTCTGAATAAAATACAAAATATAGCTGAGGGTGTGGCTCCGTGATTGAGTGTTCCTGAGTTTAATCCCTACTACCAAATAGGAAAAAAAAAAAAAAAAAGATCAGCCTATAAGATTCATAGCCTAATGTAAGAGATAAAAGTGAGCTCAGATGAGGTCAAAACCTTCTTTAAAACTGACCTTTAAACTTGTGAATATGATAAATGGTAATATTTAAATCACAGAGTTTAGAAGTGACTTCTTCACAGCCCCGTGGCAAGAGATAATTGATGTTACCAACATCAGGGTGGCTGCATAGAGCTTTGCCCTGCACAATCATTGGTGGGACCCTGAACCTGTGGCTGGGCAATGTCATGGGCCAGTTGGCTTAAGGCCATTTACTTCAAGTAAACACTAGGTTAATGAGGACAGGAAGACTAGAGCTGAGATGCTGCATGGTGGGGGAGGCTAGAATGAGCTTGGGGAGGACTCTTTGTATGATTCAGAGGAAGTGAAACACATGAGACTGCCCCCAAAAACCTATTCATTCAGTTCCAAGGCTAAACTAGCATGTATGGAAAGAAATCACAGCATAACAGTTAAGAAACAAGATAATAATAAAAGTATACATTGCCATCTATAAATATAATGGAAGTCAAAGAATGTATAAGAACTGGAGACATTAAAGCAGGGTTGTGGGATGATGGAGTCACAGTGATGTTGTGGAAGATGAACTGCTTTGATAAGAGGAAGAATGATACTTGAAGAGTAAAGAACAAACTTCTCAAACACTGATGATGTGATGCTTTAATTGACATTGGTGCACAGAGAGAGATTATTTAGGGTCACTACAATTTGAAATTAATATTAAATTTGTTAAAGCTACAAATTCAGTGGCTAAAGGTTGTTTTCACAAAGCATTTATATTTGATTTACACACTTGAATCCATTTATAAATCTAGTAAATTTAAGTATGAGTTTTGAAGGGGATTTCACAGCTTAGTTGATTAAATCTCTTTAAATATTTCAAATAGCACTTATGCATTGAATAGATTTGATATTTTATATGCAATTCAAATATCTGAATAGCAAACAGTTCCCCAAGAACTTAACTGATTTATAAACCTTACAAATTAGAGATATAAATAAAGTATTTCTTAATTTATCTTAAGCATTCCAGATTATTTGCAAAATCATGAAGAACTATCTCATTTTTTATAATGTAAAATAATAAATTTAAATCAATATGCACTTGAAACTGGGATCATAAGTTTTATCTGATAGATTAGTGATCAAAGGGAAGTGATATTTCTGCCTTCTTGGAAAGCAGGAATTTGGAGGTATAAATAGGTGCTTTGGTGTGACAATTCCTGGAGATGACTACAGATATTTATTGGGTGAAAACCAGGCAAGTTAAAACTCTTCATATATATATATATATATNTGTCAGCAAGACAAAAAAGGGACTACCTGGGTCAGTTCTCTTGGTGGTCTCAGAAAAACCAAAAAGGAAGTGTCAGACAGTGCTTTGTCAAGGTTCTGTATATATAAATATATATATATATGATATATATAAATATAGATATATATATAAAGAGAGTAAGATATATACATATATATGTATGTATATTTATATATATATGTGTGTGTGTGTGTGTATGTATATATATATATATATATATATATATATATATATATGCCAAAAGCATATTCTAAGTATGTTAGATAATACTGCATTCTGATTGTTCCAGAAGCTGACTTTAATGGAGAATCCAAATGCAAATGATCTATTTGGAAATGAAGGAAACAATAATATGTAAGTGAGAAGCAAGATAGGAGAAGGACAAGGTCAATAAGTGGACTTTATCCAGTCAGTTTCACTGAGGGCACCTAGAACGTTATTCCACTGAAGAAGCCCTGGGAGTCAATGTAAAAACCCATATCTCTGAGTTTCCCCACCTTAGGGTGAGACAGCTGGGATAGAAGTATACCAACTCCAATCGGCATCTCCAGGAATTGTTATGTCCCCTGAACTTCAAGAATGGCCTCTGACAACTATAGGAATCTACTAGAGAAGTAAAAAAAGGAAGTGCCTTGTGTTTGCTTCTGTCTACTTGACTCTTCAGGTTTCAGCTAAATAGAAATAAAATAGGTTGAAATCAGCTGTTTGATAAGTTAACTGTTTAACCCCTTTAATTAGGTGTAAAACTATCCAAGGAAGCTTTGAATATAGGCTTGGAGTCTGACGTAGAGAGTTAATATTTGCTTCAAGGAGGTAAACCAAAATTGCTTTGAACAAGTGGGCCCCAGAAAAAGTGTCAATAAGAAGGAAGTCAAGGCCAGTCTCAGCCTCCAAGTAGTCACTGGAGCTCCTTGGCACCTGCCTCCTGTGTGGGCTGGAGGGAGGTCACAGAGTTTATATTCCTCAGTCTCCAGCAGTCCTTGAAAAAGGCTCTAAGAGTTGAATCCCATGGGAGAGTCTATCAGAGGAAAATTGGGACTGAATTGAACCAAAAAATGCAAAGCACTGTTTCTTCAGGACTGGGACCTTGGATGTGTTTCGTAGGAGCCTATAAATATTCTGAAATTATGTGTTACGTTTTCTTTTTCTGCATGTGTGTGTTGTCCTGGAGAGAGAGGCAAAAATGTTCATTAGCTTCTCTAACAAGGCATTTCCCTTCAGAGGAGAATAAGATGTATTACTTTAAGATAAAATAGAACCAGACGCAGAGGAAGAAAGAGAAAAAAGGTAGAGAAAAATAGAGTTCATAAAAAGTGTGATGTATTAATTTTGTGATCAACCCTCATAAGAACTCCATTATTATTATGAAGAACTAAGACTGAGAAATGAGGGGATTTACATGCTCAGGGACACAGCAGGAAAATGGCTCATGTGCCATTCTAACTTCAGTGCTTTTCTGACTCCAAAGTATGTGCCATCTTTCTCACACTGCCCTGTTGTATCCAAAGTCCCAGAGTGAGGCTCTTGAACATGTACTCTCCAAATACCCTTATAGTCAGGGGAGAGAAGGAACCTAATTTCACAAACTGAAATAATCCAAATGAAACTTGATCAAGTGCAGAGTATTTTAACATGGCCATCCCCTGGAGGACTCACAACCTCAGACTCATAGCTTCAGCAAATTCTAAGCCTGCACCTGGAATGTTGGATACCACATTGTCTCTCAATTGCCATGGAGAAAGCAATAAGTTATGGCTATTGCCTGGATAAATTAAATGAAACTCTTTGATAGCAATTTATTAATTAGAACGATGCTCAAATGAACAACATATAATTTTTAAATTTAAATTAAAGTTCATGTCTATAAGACATTTTAGAGTTTTCAAATTGTTAAGTGGTAATATTAGAAACCTTACCTCCTTGCAATTATATTTCTTCCTCCCCTATTTTCCTGAAAATTTCCTAGAGGGACACTGGAGACCTTCTCATTGCCAAATCTAATAAATTCACATTCTAAATAATTTAACTACTTTCCCTATATAAATGATTGCATTTTCGTTGTGAACAATTGAGAAAACACAAACAAAATGAAAACCATACAAATGACATAAAATCCCAGCTCATAAAATATTAACTATGAATTATTTGGCACCTAGCATATTTTATACTGGGATGATAGATAGATACATGTATTTTTAATAAATATAATAGAAACCAAAATATTCAAGTATGGGATGCTCATAATGTTTCCCTCTACTAGGAAGGTGCCTCGTTTACTCACAGTGCAGACTTCTTGAGAAATTGTGAAGTACTGGTTTTTATTACAAAGGGCAGAGAGGGGTAGAAGACTGAGTCTTACAAGGCAGGAAAGAAAACAATGTGGGCTAAGTCAAAAGGGTGCTTCCAAGTAGCTTTAAAGATAGAACTAGATGTTGGATTTGGTTGATGCTTTCTTTCATTCACTGTACCATATTTCCCCTTTATCCACGGTTTCATTCTGTCAATTTCAGGTACTGTCAATTACAGTCCAAAAATATGAAATTAAAAATTCCAGCAATAAGTAATTCCTAAGTTGTAAATTAACTGGTATTCTAAGTAGGGTGTTGAAATCTCCAACTGGACATGAATCATCCCTTTAGCCAATATATTCACAATGCATAAGCTACCCACTCATTAGTTGTATAGTAGCTGTCTGAGTTAGATTGACTATCGGTGTTGCAGTGCTTGTGTTCAATAAACTTTGTTTTAACTAATAATGGCCTCAAAGCACAAAATTAGTGATGCTAGACATTTTGAATATGACAAAGAAAAGATGAAAAGGCTCACCTTTAACTGAAAAGATGAAAGTTCTTAAGTTAATAAGAGGAAAAGAATTATAAGTTAAGTTTGTTTAGTTATTATTGTATTATTGTTACTTTCTCACTTGTGCCTAAATATGAATTACATTTTATATGTATGTATAGAGAGAGAGAGAGAGAGAGAGAGAGAGAGAGAGAGAGAGAGAGGTTTGGCACTATTAGTAGTATCAGGCATCCACTGGGGATCTTGGAACATATCTCCTGTGGACAAAACTCCAATACTTTCCAACAAATATAAATCTACTCTGAAACAGAAAGGAAATCACTGTACTCATGCTTATAGCCTAAGGAGAAGTAGGCAAAGCAACAGTTCTTCCAAAGTAGTATGATAGGAACCTTAATAAGGGTCAGCTTAATGTACAGGAGAGCAGAAGCATCAAACCCAGATGGGGTCATGGGAGAGGTTAAGCTATGAGGAGATGTTCTAGAAGTGTTACCAGATGGCCAGGACACATGGAGGTTAGTTGGAAAAGGGTCTCCATGAAGGACTTCTCAGTGGAAGATGTACCTATCCAAAATGATACAGTACTGCAAAGAACAGAAAGCCCTGGGCTTTTTGCCTCTATGTTCATTGGGTATATGGGTCTGAAATTTTCTTTCCTTGATCTGTCTCTGCCTGGTTTTGGTATTAGGATGATTCTAGCCCTATAGAATGAGTTTAAAAGGGTTCTCTTCTATTTCATGGAGTTATTTGAGGAATATTGGTATTAATTTTTCATTATATGTCTTGTAGAATTCAGCTATGAATTCTTCTGTTCCTGGGCTTTTCTTTGTTGGTAGGCTTTTGATGGCATCTTCTATTTTCAAACTTAAAATCGATCTTTTTTAAATGTGTATATCCTCTTGACTCAGTTTGGGTTGATCATATGTCTCTAGAAATTTGTCAGTGTCTTTGAGGTTTTGTATTTTGCTGGAGTATAAATTTTCAAAATAGTTTCTAATTGTCTTGTGTATTTCAATATTGTCTTTCATGATATTTTCTTTTTCATCATAAATTGTTGTAATTTGAGTTTTCTCTCTCCTTCTTTTCATTTGGGTGGCTAAATTTTGTCAATTTTACTTTTTTTTTTTTTTCAAAGAACCAGCTTTTTGTTTGGTCAATTTTTTGAATTGTTTCTTTTGTTTCAATTTCATTGGTTTCTGCCCTGATTTGAATTATTTCCTGTCTTCTATTACTTTGGGTCTTGGTTTTCTTTTTCTTTTTCCCTAGGGCTTTGAGATGTAATGTCAGGTGATTTATTGACTTTTATTAAAATAAAAAATTTTAATGAATGAGCTTAATGCAATGAACTTTCCTCTTAACACTGCCTTCATAGTGTCCCAGAGACTTCTTTTTTAATTTTTATTTTTTTAGATGTAGATGGACACAGTACCTTTATTTTATTTATTTATTTTATTTTTATGTTCTGCCGGGTGCCAAACCCAGTGCCTCACACAGGCTAGGCTAGTGCTCTACCACTGAGCCATAATCCTGGCCCTCAGAGATTTTGATAAGTTGTATCAGAGATTCTCATTTATCTTCATTTTTTTAAAATCTCCTCACTGATTTTTAATCTCCTCACTGATATCCATGTATCATTCAGTAGTGTATTGTGTAGTCTCCAGGTTTTGTAGCAGCTTCTATTTTTTATTTTATCATTGATTTCTAATTTCATTCTATTCTTGTCTGATAGAATTCAGGGTAATATTTTTTTTTTCTTTTTGGATTTGCTAAGATCTGCTTTGTGGCATAACATATGGTCTGTTTTGGAGAAGGACCCATGTGCTATTGAGTAAAAAGTGTATTTGCTCATTGTGTGTTAAGTCTAAATTATTAATTTTTTTTTACTGAACTCTATAGTTTCTTTTTATAGTTTTGTGTGGAAGATCTATCCAGTGGTGACAGAGGTATATTAAAGTCACACAGTATTATTGTGTTGTGGTCTATTTGATTGTTGTTGTTAAGAGGGGTTTGTTTGATATATATAGATGCCCCATTGTTTGGGGTATAGATATTTATGGCTGTTGTGTCTAGTTGATATATGAATACCTTAAGCAGTATGAAATATCCTTTTCACTTTGGTTTGAATTCCACCTTATCTGATAGGATGGAAACCCCTTCTTGTTTACACAGTCCTTGTGAGTGGAAAATATTTTCCAACCCTTTCACTGCCAATTCATGGGTGTCTTTTCCAGTGAGATGAGTCTTTTGAAGGCAGCATATTGTTGAGTCTTTTTTTTTTAATTAAATCCAATCTGTCAGTCCATGTCTTTTAATTGATTAGTTTAGGCCACTCACATTTAGTGTTATTATTGAAATATGATTTTGCATTCCCAGACATTTTGGGGATTTGTTTGTTTGTATGTTTTGTTTTTAACTTGACTTGCTTTGTCTTCTGATTTTTTTTAATTTTTTTTTATTGGTTGTTCAAAACATTATAAAGCTATTGACATATCATATTTCATACATTAGATTCAAGTTGGTTATGAACTCCCAATTTTACCCCAAATACAGATTGCAGAATCACATCAGTTACACATCCACATTTTTACATAATGCCCTATTAGTAACTGTTGTATTCTGCTACCTTTCCTATCCTCTAATATCCCCCCTCCCTCCCCTCCCATCTTCTCTCTCTACCCCATCCACTGTAATTCATTTCTCTCCTTGTTTATTTTCCTGTTCCCCTCACAACCTCTTATATGTAATTTTGTATAACAATGAGGGACTCCCTCCATTACCATGCAATTTCCCTTTT
>NW_026000108.1:14292109-14430398 GCF_001458135.2 Marmota marmota marmota
ATTTTATTCGATATGAGGATGGCCACCCCTGCTTGCTTACGAGGACCGTGTGCGTGGTATATTTTTTCCCAACCTTTCACCTTCAGCCTGTGTATGTCTTTTCCAATCAGATGTGTCTCCTGGAGGCAGCATATTGTTGGATTTGTTTTTTTAAATCCATGTTTCCAGCCTATGTCGCTTTATTGGAGAGTTTAAGCCATTAACGTTTAGAGTTACTATTGTTATATGGTTTGTACTTCCAGCCATGTTTGATTATTTATCTTCTTTTTTTTTTTAATTTAGTTTGTCTTCTGATTAACCTTTCTTTAACATATTTCCTCCCTTTGCTGATTTCCATTGTTGTTTTTCATTTCCTCCTCCTGGAATATTTTGCTAAAAATGCTCTGTAGTGCAAGCCTCTTCCTGCTGTAAATTCTTTAACTTTTGTTTTGCTTCTGAAGCTTAATTTTACTGGATATAAGTTCTTGTTTGGATTCCATTTTCTTTCAGAGCTTGGAATATGTTGTTCCATTATCTCATGGCTTTTAGGGTCTGGGTTGAAAAATCTGTTGAGATCTGAATTGGTCATATGTAATCTGATTCCTCTCTCTTGAAGTCTTTAATAATTCTATCCTTATTCTGCATGCTAGGCATTTTCAATATAATGTACCTTGGTGTACATCTGTTGTAATTTTGTACATTTGGTGCTCTGTATGCCTCTTTTATTTGATTTTCTAATTCATTCTTCATGTTTGGGAAATTTTCTGATATTATCTCATTGAAGAGATTGTGCATTCCTTTGGTTTGAATCTCTGTGCCTTCCTATATCCCAATTAACCTTAGATTTGGTCTTTTGATGATATCCCTTAATTCTTGGGTGTTCTGTTTATGGTTTCTTACCATCTTCACTGTGTGATCAACTTAATTTTCAAAATTGTATATTTTGTCTCTATTATCTGACATTATGTCTTCCATCTAGTCTGCGGTGATGCTTTCTGTTGAGGTTTTTATTTGGTTTATTGTTTCATTCATTTCAAGAATTTCTGATTTTTTTTTCTGAATCTCATTGAAGTAATATTTGCTCCCTTATCTCTTTGTTGGTATGATCAATGGTTACCCACATTTGCTTTCCTCTTTTTTGGAGTGATCAATTTTTGCCCGTATTTGCTCTCTTATGTCATTAATTTGCAGATCATTTTAATTATGTATATTCTGAACTTCTCTGACATTTCATCAAGTGCACTGTCAATAGATTCTATTATTGTAGTATCTTGGTTTGTTTGGGGGCACTTTCTTGCTTGTTTATTTATTTATTTTTTTCCATTTTGTCTATGTCTCTTCCTTTCTTGTAGTGTGGGTCTGAGGTATTACAGTCTCTACCCTATAATCTTACACTGTCCTTGATGATTACCTTTACTTTACATTGGTGTTGGGCTTCTAGTCCCCAGCAGGTGTCCCAATATGGATGCTGCTGCAACTAAAGATGTTGGCAGTAATAGCAGAGGTAACTCAAGATAGCAAGGGGGGTATCCAAAGGTGGAACTAACCACTTTCAGAGATGGGGCTGAGAGGGTGGGCATTACAATGGCTTTGGGCTGCCTGTTTGGACATGTAGCTGCCTCCAGTCCCTGTTGTCCCAAGGTGGATGCTACTATATGCAGAAGGTTATGGTGATGGTTGCAATGTCCCTAGATGGAGGCAGGCTGGGGGAGAAATGCATTGGCAAATGGGGAGCCCCTGCATAGTATCTCTGCTCTGTGTGGGGGAAGTCTGTGTGGGCCTTAGGTAGGCCTGGACTCCAGGGTGGGTCTTTGGGAGCGGTACTGGGCTTGGTTCTTAAAACTTTCTTTTTGGAACTTTCTTCAAAACAGATCACGTATTAGACCACAAACAAGTCTTAGGAATTGCAAAATGTTTGAAATAATTCCTTCTATCTTATCCAACCAAATGGAATAAAATTAAAAATTTCCATACTGCTTTCCATATTGTCTGCACCATTTTTAAGTCCCACAAGCAATGCATGAGTGTGCCTTTTTCCCCACATGCTTGCCAAATAATTATTGTTGTCTGTATTCTTAATAGCTGCCATTATGACTGGAGTGAGATGAAATCTTAGAGTAGTTTTGATTTACATTTCTCTAATTATTAGAGATATTGATCATTTTTTTTCATATATTTGATGATTGATTGTATATCACCTTCTGAGAACTGTGTGTTCAGGTCCTTGGCCCATTTATTGATTGGGTTACTTGTGTTTTTTGTTGTTGTTGTTGTTGTTGTTGTTTGTTTGTTTGGTGTTTCGCTTTCTGAGATTTTTATATACTTTAGAGATTATTGCTCTATCTGATGTGCAAGTGGTAAAAATTTGCTCCCAAGCTGTAGGCTCTCATTCACCTCACTGATTGTTTCTTTTGTGGAGAAGAAGATTTTTGGTTTGAATCCATCCCATTTATTAATTCTTGGTTTTAACCACATTTTGACCCAGCTATCCCACCCCTCTGTCTATTCCCAAAGGACTTAAAAACAGCATACTACAGGGACACAGAAACATCAATGTTTATTGCAGCACAATAGCTAAACTGTGGAACCAACCTAGATGCCCTTCAATAGATGGATGGAAAAAAAATGTGGTATATATATATACGCAATGTAATAAAAAGGAATAAAAGAGAATAAAATCATGTCATTTGCAGGTAAAATGATGGAATTAGAGAAAATAATGTTAAATGAAGTTAGGCAATTCCCCCCTCCCCAAAAAAAAATGTTGAATGTTTTCTCTGATATAAGGAGGCTGATTCATAGTGGGGTTGGAAGGGAGAGCATGGGAAGATTAGATTAACTCTAGATAGGGAAAAGGGGGAGAGTAGGGAAGGGAGGGGGTAAGGAGGTAATAAAGATGGTGGAATGAGATGGACATTATTACCCTAGGTATGTGTATGAAGACATGAATGGTGTGAATATATTTTGTATACAACCAGAGATATGAAAAATTGTGCTCTATATGTGTAATATGAATTGTAATGCATTCTGCTGTCACATTTAAAATTAGAATAAAAAAATTTTAAAAATAAAATAAAAGTGCAATACTAAAAAATAAATAAAATAAAATTAGAAATCAACAACAACAAAAAAAGCCTACAAAAATGACACAAAAACATAAACATCAGATAATGCATTTTGGAATGATGAGCAGGTCATCAAAGAAATCAGTAGATAAATTTAAAATATTTTAGAATCAAATGAGAATAGAAATAAAACCTACAAGAACACATACATTACACTTAAAGCAATATTCAGAGAAAAGTTTAAGTGCCTATGTAAAAAAAAATGAGATCTCAAATAAATAACTTAGTAACATTTCAAGATCTTAGAAAAAGAAGAAGAAATCAATACCCAAAACATGCCCAGAAGCAATAAAATATATCCCAGCTGAAATTAATCAAATACATAATAAAAATAAAAATATTAATGAAACAAACAGTTTTTGCTTTGAAAAGTTGAACAGCATTCATAAACCCTTAGCCCAATTAATTTAAGAAGATGACTCAGATTAATGCAACTGAAGAGTAAAGGGAAATATTGAAAAAGGCCATGCTGAAATTAATGGGATTATTAGGAATAATTTTGAAATTTTATATTTCATTAAATTGGGAAATATGAAAAACAAAGGATAAATTTTCAGGCATATTCAGCATCCTAATATTGAACTAAGTGGATATAGAAAGCACAAGCAGACTGATAACAAGAAATGAGACAATGAGATTTAAGCAGGAATAGAAAACCTCCCAACAAAGAAACACCAGGAACAGATAGATTTATAGCTGAATTTTACCATATCTTTAAGAAGAATTATTACCAATATCCTCAAATTATTCCATTAAATACAAAGAGAGAGGACAGTTTTGAACTCATTCTATAAATATGATATCACCTTGATACCAAAACTGCATAAGGGCACATAAAGAAAAGAAAACTACAGACCAATATTCTTGATGAGCGTATTCAAGTGCTTCACAAAATACTTGCAAATAAAAATTAGTAGCACATTAAAATGATCGTGCATAGTTACCAAATTGGATTTCTTAAAGGGATGCAAAGATGATTCAACATTCAAAAATCAATAACTGTAATAAACCACATAAACAGAATGAAGGACAAAAGCCACTTGATTATCTCAATAAATTCAGAAAAGTCTTTGAAAAAAATTGGATTCTTTCATTATAAAAAGTTTGAATAAACTAGGGATATAAGGAATTTACCTCACCATATAAGGAAAAACCTAAAGCCAACATCATACTGAATCCAGACATATTTATTTTCTTTAAAACCAGGAACAAGAATAAGATATCTGTTTTCATCACTAAAACTCAATATAATATTTAAAATTTTAACTAGATTTGCAAATGCCTTAAGTAAGAGAAAGAAAGAAAAGAGATTCAATAGGAAACAAGAAAGTCAAGTTATCTCTATTTGCAGATGATATGATTCTTTATTGACAAAGCTTTAAATGCTCCTCCATAAAACTTCTAGATCTTATAAGCAAATTCACCAAAGTAGTGGGATATAAAGTCAACACACAAAAATGAACGGCTTTTCTGTACATGAACCATGAACCTACTAAGAAAAAAACAACCCCATTGACAATAACATCAATACAATAAAATACTTAGGAATCAATCTAGCTAAAATGGTGAAAGAACTATATGAGGAAAATTTAATAATACTGAAGAAAGAATTTGAAGAAAACACTAGAAAAGAGGATCTCCCATGTTCATGGATAGGCAGAATTAATACTGTTAAGATCGTCATATCTCCAAAATTAAGCTAAAGGGTCAATGCAATTCCCATCAGAATCAAAATACCAATGAAATTCTTCTCAGAACTAGAAGAAAATTTCTAAAATTTATATGGAAAAGGCCCAAAGTAGCCAAATCAATTCTGAGCATAATAAGCAATGCTGGAGGCATCATAATACCTGATTTCTCATTATAATATGCAGAACTATAGTAAAAAAAAAACAGCATGGTATTGGCATAAAAACAGACATGTTGATCAATGAAATAAAAGGCACAGAAGCAAACCTACACAGATGCAGTCATCTGATCCTAGAAAAAGGCACCAAAAACATATGTTGGAGAAAAGACAGTCTTTTAAACAAATGGTACTGGGCCAACTGCCTATGAGTAATACCCAAATCTGCAACTGCTAGAAGAAAACACAGGAGCAACACTCCAACATATAGGTAGAGGCAATGACTTCCTTGATAGGACTCCTATAGCTCAGGAAACAATACCAGAAATTAATAAATAGGATGGCATCAAATTAAAAGCCTATGCACATCAAAGGAAAAAAAAGCATGACAAGAGAGCATACCAAATGGGAGAGACCCCATGGCAACTACTCTTTTGACATATGATTAATATCCAGAATATATAAAAGAAAACTTAAAAAAAAACTCACAAGTAATCCAGTCAGTAAAGGACAAATGACCTAAAAAGTATTCAACATTGATAGCCATCAGGCAAATGCAAATCCAAACTAAACTGAGATTTCATCTTGCACCATAAAGAAAACAAACAGTAATAAAAGCTAACAAGGATGTGAGGATAAAAAAAAAAACTCTCACACATTGTTGGTAGGTATGTGAATTCTCAGTATTTATCCAAAAGAATTAAATTCATCATACTATAGTGATGCATGCACATTCATGTTCTGGGAAGCATAATTTACAATAACCAAGTTATAGAACAGCCTAAGTATCCATGAAGAGATGAATGGATAAAGTATATTTACACAATGGGCTTTTATTCAGCCATAAAGAGGAAAAAAGATTGTGTAATTTGCAGGAAAATGGATAGAACCAGAGAAAATCGTGTTAAGTAAAACATGACAGACCCCCCAAAATAAGTATGATATGTTTTTTGCCATGTGAGATGCTAGAGAAATAAAATGGGGAAAAAGCAGATCTCATGAAAATAGAAGGGAGATCAGTAAGGTAAAGAAAGGAGTTCTGGGAAAGGAAGAGGGGAGGGCAAAGGAGGGGAGGTATGGGAAATAAAATTGATAAAATCATGTTATTTTATGCCATAAATATGCCACAGTAAAACTCAGTATTCTGCATGATCATTATATACCAATTAAAATTTTTAAATAATTTACTATTTTAATTTTCCAAAAGATATATTCACTGTAAATCACTGAAAAAGATGTAGAAGACATATTAAATGAAGATACCGTTTCTTAAGGGGCTGGGGCAGGGTTGGATGAAGAAAGGGTAGGTCAAAAAAGACATATTCCTTTTTTGCCATGTTATCTATCTTTCACAGAGACCATGTTTTGTGTGTAAATTCAACCAGTGTTTTAAAGAAAAGAAACAAAAGGGGTAGATTTTATATTACTTTTAAAATTTTTGAGTGAAGAAAGGAAGAGAAACAGCACATGATTCACAACCCTAAGTTTTAAGAAAAGAGAACTGATGCCAAAAAGTTTAAAATTACTCAGAAAATGACATTTTTTTTCTTATATCCTAATAATTGAAGTCTTCTAATTTGAATTCAGTATACTTTCATGCCCCACGTGTGTACTGAAGCAAGTACTCTCTAATTTGGACCACAATATCAGCAATCATTGCGACATAGATGGTGACAATCCTGGGGGTGGTGAGTCTTACCTAAGTATCTACAGATGTGTGCATCTCCTATTACAAGTAACCATTGAATAGAAATTAATTATAACCACACTGCTTCCCCCAGATTCATCATAACAAGCTGGTACTTGTAGTAACATGTAGTGCATGATAAGAGTCACCTGAAGAACTGATGGTGCTAATTATTTTCTATTAAAGTGCTCATTTTTAAGTATTCAGTAACATTCACTTAGGAACAAAAATAGAGCAAAGGCATTTGTTTAAACTGAAATTTACAAGACATAGTGGTTTCAGGTATAGCACTCACAAGATCACCTTGAGACATGGAATTTAGAGATAGGAAAATTGCCAATGTGATAAACGGTACAAGACACTGAATTTGTGAATGCTGATGGTTGCTGCAGTTCCTGAATGATTCAACTGAAGGAGAAGGAGAAGGAGAAGAAGAAGCAGCAGCTTGTCTACAGATAATTCAACATTGAAATGCCTGGTGGGATGTCCTGCTTCACTCCTGTATCCTTTTAGCAGAGAGGTATTCTCCTGGCCACATTTACTAGAAGAGACCTGATCCTTTGATGTTCAACACCGGGATCAAGTAACAACTGGGGACCATTTCAATGTGTGTTGGGGGAAACAGTATTTGGCTATATGTCTAAATTCCACTTCATTGTTCATTTACCAAAACTAAAATTATAATAAAAACAAGATTATGGACTTTATATAGGGCTATAAAATAATTCTGGAAAATTAAAGATTCAGAAAAAAATCAAAAACTTCAATATCAACTTTAAAACTTTCTAAAAATGCAACAAATAATTTAATAAAGAACAGAGGTAGAATTTGGCTTCGAATTGAGTTGCCCACCTGCAAGTTATTTTTAGGCGTCCCCAAGATGGAAAGGAAAACATTAAAAAAGTTTCCACAAGTCCCCATAAAAAGTGCTCTGTGGTTGGATCTTCACTGAATCCAAACCAAGCCTCAGCACAGCTACACACAGACTTTGAATAAACTAAGAATAGAGGAAAACAAACAAAACCAGATTAAAGGAAAGTCCAACATAGCCCTGTAGAGAGAGGAAGAAATGAAACTATTTCCGTTAATTATTTTAAAGTCATATTTTTCCTACTCATTCAAAGAAAATCATATCTAAAAAGCCCCTGAGACAGGGGACCTGGGGGAATGTTTTAAAATCCACATTTTCTCTCTCTGGCACCCAGAAAGCACCAAAATAGAGCTTTTTTAAATTTTTTTTTATTTTTATTTTTTTATCAGAGTGGAAGAAACACTGGCAACAAACCTGTCATAAGAATGCTCTTGGTATTTTCAAATGTGTTTTCTTTAAATCCTAAAAGTCTGTTATTAATGAAAACCAATGAGATCATAAGAAGAGTACCACTTTATAATCATACATATTGGGAGGATGACGCTTCACAATATTATCCAACAACAACAACAAAATGTAGCCTAGACAACAACAAAATCACAGAGCTTGATTTTTATTTATTTTCCCCTTCTTTTTGGTAATTTTTTTTTAAACTACCTGTCAGGTTACAAGGGGCTCAGAATTCAACACAGTTTCCCCTTAAAGACCAGACACTTTTGATAAATAGTGTGTCCTGAAGCACAGGCCAGATTTAGGTGCTGTTATGACTTAGGTATGAGTTGTCCACCAAAAGCTCATGTGTGAGGAAATGAAAGAATTTTGGGAGGTGAAATTACTAGTTTATGAGAGGTGTAAATGAATGAGTGGATTAGTGCACTGATATGGATTAACTGGGCTATAACTGTGGGATGGCAGGGTGTGGCTGGAGGAAGTTGGTCACTGTGGGTGTTCCTCTGAGGTTCATATTTTGTCCTTGATCAGTTGAGCACCTCCTCTCTCTCTCTCTCTCTCTCTCTCTCTCTCTCCTTCCTAGTTGTCATGTTCTGAGTTTTGTTTTTTTCACACCCTTCTGCCACAGTATTCTGCCTCTCTCAAGCCCAAAGCTGTGGATTTGGTCAACTGTGAACTGACCTTCTGAAACCATGAGCCAAAATAAACTTTTCTTCCTCTCTGTGGCTCTTGTGAGGTCTTTTGGTCAAGCTGTGATAAAGCTGAGGAACACAGGTGTGGTATAGAGCTTGCAGGTTAATGATAGGAAGAAGCTGTGACTCTGGGGGTTTTCTCTCCAGCCCTCTCCACCTGGCTTCTGTCACCACCACTTTCATGGACCCTTTCTTGGAAGGTCACCAAAATGGACACTTGGTCAGATCATCTCACTCAGCATGCCTCCCAGACGGCCACTCCCTGCTCAACCCTCTGTTCCTTTCCTGCTCTGCAGCTGGCAGCTCCTTCTCCATCCCTTGCTGCCACCTGCTTCCATCTCGCACCTTCTGTGCACAGGTGTGCAGTCGACTTCAGTCCTTGACCTTTGTGCTTCCTGGTCATCATAGCATGCAGGTGACTTTTAATATCATCTTGTGCCTTCAGCCAACTTAGAAATCTTCCCTGGGCTTCATTCTCTTCTATCTCAGGGTCTGTTGCATTATTCTATTAGAATAACCAATAATCACTTAAAACTACATATGATGCAAAAACAAACAAACAAAAACAACTTTTTTCTCTCTCTCTAAAGCAGCTTCTTTGCCTATTTTACTACCTCGTAGTAAAATGGTGTAGGTGCCATCTGTCTAGTTGCTCAAAGACCATAAACTTAAGTTATCCATAAATTCTCCCTTTCCCTGATCCCTCACATCTGAGCTATAATGAAATCATACATTTCCGTCTAGGAGTCATATCTCAAATGTGTTCTCTTCTATCTGCATTGCTACTAACGCCGCCTGAGGCCTCTCACCCTCCACTTGAATTATAGCAATCATCTCCTAACCGGTCTCCCTGTTTTTCTCTTAAAGTCCACTTGCTATCTGTCTTTCATATAGATGGTAGAGTGATTGCTTAAGAAGCGTAAATTATATATGGACTTTGAATATGTTCACACATTTTCTCATCTGATTAAAATCCCTTAGTGGCTTTTAATTGCAGCCAATCTAAAGTTCTCATCAGTAGCTATAAGACACAACCTTATTTTCTCCCTCCACTTCACATGCTATATATCCCTCAGACTGGCACAGCTATTGTTCCTCAACAAATCTAGCTCCTTACTGCCCCAGGGCCTTTGCATTTTTAATCTTTGTTGCCTTAAAGCATTTCCTCCTCGGCTTCATCTTCTCATTTATCTTCCCAGTACTGACTCCTTCTCATCTCTAAACTTTCACTCTCTCTTTCATTGTTCAGTTTCTCTCTCATATCATACAACTTATTTCCTTCAGACCACTTATGAGTGAAATTATCTTGACCAACTGTTTATTTTCTGTATCTCTTACTTCTAGTGTACAATTACTGCATTAGTCTGATTTGTTGTGGGGCCTCTAGCACTTGGCAGTGTGACGGGTGTACCTTAGGCACCAATGTACATGCATTAGATTAATGAGGGAGTGATTGCATAAACAACCAAATGAGCATTAGTTTCTGAAAGAGCAGAGAAATGTGTGCACAGTGAAACCCAGAGTCCAGTGGGTAAGATAGATATCAACAATTAGAATGCATTAGTGCAAGTGGGAGGCGAAATAAACACAAGAGAGAACACAGACAGGCTGTGATTTACCATTGCATAGAAAATGGCTCAAAGGGGTGATTCTGAGTTGTTATTTCCAAGGATGCTGATGGACCAGGATTTGCAGGATGCCTGTGTTTCACCACCCAGTGCTCACCCCTTTGACCCCATTTCCTGGGAGACATCACAGAAACCAGCAGCTCCAGAGAGAACACAGGCACCACACAGTGAGGTTAGACAGATGGAGAAGAGCTACACGCTCTAGAGTTTGATCCAGAGGAAAGGAACATCATCAGAAATCAATTCCTCAGGACTATTACTTGAACACAGGACTACAGAGGAAAGATTTAGCTCTGTGACAGGAAGCAAATATTCAGCAAATTCGGGAACTTTTCCTAATTGTACAGTTACCATCACTGCCTTGCAAATCCCTACCCATCCTTTGTGTTATTGTTTGAATATGATTATGTCCCTCATGGATCCCTATGATTAAATGTTTTGTCTCCAGGGTGGCATTGTTGGGAGGTGGTGAAATCTTTGAGAGGTAGGGTCTGATGGCAGTTGCTTAGGTGACTGGGGCTGTGAGATACTTTTTGTACAACCATTGGGTGGGTCTCTTGGTAGTTCTCGGGAGAGGATTATTATTAAACAAGCAATCTGGCTTCATTTGTCCTCTTTCTCTATCACAAATCTGTAACACACATCTATCTCATTAAGACTGTGTCTTATTCATTTTAATTCCAGCGTACATCATCACTCCGGAAGAAAATTTTCAGTAAAAGGTTAGAGGAGTGAATGGATGGATGAAGAATTTCTAGATAACCTGAATATAATTGTCTTTTCATCTTATTATATATGAGAAACAGCAGCGTGTACATTGGGCTCAGTGATACACACCTGTGATTCTAGTAGCTCAGGAGGCTGAGGCAGGAGGATTGCAATTTGCAACCCACATGGGCAACTTAACAAGACCCTCTCTCAAAAAAATGAGTTGGAGATGTAGCTCTGTGATAGAGTGCCCTTGGGTTAGTGATAGAGTTCCAGTATAAGAGACAGAGAGAGAGAGAGAGAGAGAGAGAGAGAGAGAGAGAGCAGCAACTTGTAAAGGATAATGCTGGTGTGTAAAATCGATTAAATTTAAAGAACTAACAAATGTGATTCAATTTATGACCTAATCTATGCAATTATTATAATCCTTAAAGACAAGTTTCTATATCTCAATACTCTAAGTACATTTCATTTTCAATTTTATGTTTTAGAGTTAAATGTACTTTATAGTATAGAATATCATAGAGACTGGCTTGAGCATTACAAAATCAACTGATTCTCTTATTTCTCATTGTACATTTCATTTGCTCTTAGCATGACATTGAATTCAGAGCCCATGAAGTAGGAATGAGGTTCATGAGCTCAGTCTACTACTTCACTTGATTCTCTGGTAAGTGTCATTTTATTGCCTTAGTTGTTTTTTTTTTTTTTTCGCTTGAAGAACACACTGAAATCTAAAAGCATTGAAAAATAATGCCAAATTTTATAGTATTATTCCATGAATTAATACATTATATACATTATATTTCTGAAGTTCCATTGGTTAATAAAAATAAAATAAAAGAAGAAAATAAAATAAAAGAAGAAAACATGAAAAATAAGCACGATGCTATTGTTTTCAAAATTTTAATTATAAAAAGAAAGAAAGAAAAAAGAAAGAATCACCCATTAAGTATACACAAACCAAAAGGAAAATATTTATTTCAGATGCATAGAGACACTATCATGGCAACTTCCTTATCAAATTACAATTAAAATAACAGAAATGTAATTAGTTTCCATTTTTGGAAAATTCATCGATTAGTCATCAGATATGGGTAAAAATATAAATGTCAAATAGATATGATTCTATCTATTATATATCATTCTGGCCGCAGTTGATTTCATACTCTGGCTTTCCCCAGCACCTCCTAACCCCTGGGCACTCTTTGTCCCCAAATCCCTACTCTGCTCTTCTTTATTT
This sequence comes from Marmota marmota marmota, assembly GCF_001458135.2. NCBI lineage: Eukaryota > Metazoa > Chordata > Mammalia > Rodentia > Sciuridae > Marmota > Marmota marmota. The sequence continues at coordinate 14,304,339 of NW_026000108.1, forward strand.
CTACTTGCACTTGCCACCTACTCACTCACAGTTAACTATGTGAACACAGCATACTATGTAGCTGAATTGCTTATTATGTGTATTCTTTATTTTATGATTTTCTTAATGTAAAAACTATTCTCAAGAAAGGGATTTTATTTTGTTCACTGATATATCCAAACTCCTATAGGGGTACCTGGCATAGAGCAGGCACTAAATGAATATTCATTGAGTTAGCAAAGTAATTAAAGTGTTGTTTATTTTTAAAAGATGAATAAACCTTTGATTATTTCTGATTGCATCAGGCACTAACTAAATTCATCATAATTTTCTCAATATTTATAAGTAAATGCCTACTTTAATGTTTGCAAATTCTCTAGTTTCAAGTGTTAGCATTTTCTGTAAATTTACAAAGAGAATCAATTTCAGTTAAATAAACAAACAGACAAAAAAGTACCTGAAGAAGGACTTTCAAAGTCTTGTGGTGATACGGATTACCTATATTTTCTTCAGTGATTACTACTCTCTTACTTCATTGACCCTTGAGTGCTCCACTCTCTTATCCATTCATTTGCTACATACAATTCATTACTCTATTGTCTTTATTGATTTGCTCAGTAAAGAAACCTGTGTTTCTGAACTGCAAGATTTTTCAGAGAATACCAGAAAAAACTATTTGATCAAGCAGAACAAGAGCCCAGCAAAAGCAGACTGGAAAAGTCTGGGAAGGTTTTCTCTTTTTTCTCCTACTGTCTACTGCCTTTCAACAACTCCAGGACCAGCCCTGCCCTCTCTTCCTCTTTACCACATCTTCACCCTGTTGCTTGGATTTACTTTTCTTACTGATTCTTAGCACCCTTTTTAGACAATTTGGACATATTACAACATGATAAAGTCTGAAGTTGAAAACTTCTAGGAGTTGGTCTCAAAGAATTTCTAAAACCTTGAACATGTATATGCTTATGATGAAATGACCATTCACAGGATTGATGATTCAGCTAGAGAAGCAGGTTTTCCTGGGGTAATATGAATGAAATACACATGGAATTTAGGTGGAAGAACTGGTTATAGGTCCTTCAATAATCACCATTCATTTGGTTTGGGTTAATTGTTTTTCACAAATAAAATAGCCGTGTCTACTTTTACAAATACTTATGAGATAAAATGTGTATCAAAGTTGTTCCTAATTAACACGCGTTCTACCAAGAATCACAAGAGCCAAAGGAGATGCAGGCAAACACTGCCAAGGTCCTGAGTGCATGTGCCAAGCAGAGATATCAAGGCCTTGGTATCGCCCAAGAAAATTAAATCCAAGTTCTCACAGGGTGTCAGCTGCAAGCTCCACTGACTTGCCTGTATCACCCCTTCCCAGCTTGAGAAACAGCTTTTTGCCCCTGCTGCCAAGGGTCTCAAGTTCTGTCACATAAAGGCCACTACAAGGCTCAGACTAAGACCCAGATCCAGGCTACAGCCTCAGCTCCAGCTCCTGGTCAGGCTCCCAGAGGTGCCCAGAACCCCATGAACATTTCATAATGAAGGTCTTTATCGGACAATGTGAGAACAGAGGGACTCATAAGACCCCTGGGCTGCTGTCTGAACCACAAAAAGCTGGATGCCTAGGTTATATGGCGAATGTAGTTTCTACTTTCTTTTTCTTGTCTCAGGCTTATTTTACCCACAGCACAGCAGGAAAAATTCTGTTCAGAGATGTCTTTAAAAAGTTAAACTAGGTGTCTGATCACAACAGACTATCCAAGAAAAGTGAAAACACACACACACACACACACACACACAGTGACTTTCATGTGAATGTTCTTAGCAACTTTATTCATAAAAGTCCATTGTTAGAAACAGTCTAAGAACTCCTAAACTGATGAATGTATAACAAAATGGTTTATCCATGCAAAGAACATTATTCAGCAGCAATAAAAGGAAACAAACTATTGATGCATGCTAAGCTGTGACCAAAATTCAAATACATGCTGAATGAAAGAAGCCAAGCACATGAGACCATGTATTGTACTGTTCTGCTTATGTGATGTGTCCCAAAAAGGCTAATCTAGAGAAACATAGAACAGGTTCATGGTTGCCTGAGGGGTGGGAGGTGGTAGTTGTAGGAGTTAGAGTTTAACAGACATTGGATGTGGAGGATCCTATTGGGGTAATGGAAAGATTGTAAAACTGATTTACTGTTACAGTTGCACATTTAAAGATTTACTTAAAAATTAATGAATTGTACAACTTCAGTGAGTGAATTATGTATAAAATGTGCCTTTTTAGTTATATATCAAATTTATTTTTTCAAAGATGGGACTATTAGTCTGTGATTATTTTTCTTCTACCCTTGGTTTAAAATATTTCCCAAAAGAATAGTCCAAAAGTCAATTCAAACTAACGTTTAATACCATAAGATCCAATTGAGAGAGGTTTTCAAAACCAGTTCTGTTCTGGAAATGAAACTTAACTTTGAACTTATCACTTTTGAAATCAGTTTAGACAATTTACCAACCATCCAATATTGACAAATCCTGCTTATTTTCACTGCTTTTAGAATGAATGTTTATGATGAAGCTTCCCTTTTAAAATAAATAGAGCTAAATATTAAGTGGCACAAGAGCTTATCATCTGACAAAGGGAAAATAAAATATGAAATAGGCTGGAAACTTCATCCTCACATCTAACTGTTATTCATGATGAGGTCATTTATCAAGCAGAAAATATTAAAAAATTAGAAAAAAAATAAAGACTCAATTCAAAAGGAGATATTTATCTTTGTAAATTTGTTGATTTAAAAAAATACTTTGCCTAATTCATATTGGATTATCACTAGTCACCCCAGTAATTTTTTCAATAAGGCCCCTGCAGTTAGAATTCTTGATAAAATTGAAGGTAACAAGACATACAATTCATTAACATTTCATGCAGTGAACCACTAAGCAAGGGACACATTGGCAGAATCAAAACCTGGATGTATTTTTATTATTATTTTCAAAGAAATAACTTCTGGCACAGGTCCCAGATTCTACATTCAGAACAGAAATTAAAGCAATCAAAGCCTTATTGAGAATTACCAATAATAACATAACATAAACAGTGGGTTTCACATTCTGTCTAGATAAGCTAGCATTGTACAAAAGAAATGAAAGCATTTTGAAATTACAAATCTCTTATTTTTCAGTTACTATTAGTAACATTTGCAAGGAGTGAAACTAAATTAGTTGGAAAGCAAGGAAACTAGGGTCCAGGAAAGAATGGGATCTTGCACAGGAAATCTTCGTTCTGCCTACCATACCTAAAGACTGAAGGTTAGGTGACACCATACCCCAAAGAAGCATATTAATGACATTAAAACTAAAAGTTATGGAAAGAACTGAAGCTAAAATTCTTTAAATTTTTTTTTCAGAAAGATATAAGATGCCATCTTATAATATTTTTGACAGTATAACAGAATGATTTATCAAAAGAACATCTCTATGAGAAATAAATAAAGCTACACCATATATTTGTCATTATGGTAGCACTGTCATAGAATAAGCTAAGTAAAATTATTCTTAACACTGTGGATTTTAAAAGACTTCAGATGATTAACACCAACCTCTCTAATAAGATATTTAATATTAGTTAATAATTTAAAAATATGCACTGTATTTTATGATAATATTATTTTCCTAGTATATTTTCAAATGCTAAGGATCTAAACTTTTGAAGTTTTGTTGGTTTTAAAATTTACAATAAAATATATGTACATAAGGTGGGTCCTGCAATGGAAGGGAATTATACCTAATAACTGTCCATACCATCCTCTCCAAGGTAATTAAAATAAGTACAATATTTAAGACAAATTTGTTATTTAAAACTAATTTAAAATTGAATCATGTTACACTCCTAAGTAAACACCACAGCAAGCAAGGCTTTGTTTTAGCCACAGAATCAATGGATGTGTTAAGTCCATGGGGTAAAATATTAAACGTGAAATCTTTTACCACACATGTGAATTCACAAGTAAAAATTATCTCCCATTAAATGTGTATGATCCTCAGAAAATGACTAGACTTATGAATATATTATTGATGATTGAAGATGAGTGTTATTAATCTCAACCATTTCAGATACAACTTCAGAAACAAGAGCCTGTACTAGGATGACCATCTCAGTCTGTCTTCCTTCCCTTTCAAGACTCAGAATCAACTTCTGACTTGGTCCAAAAGAGTGTCCATGGTGATTACACACCTAATTTAATTTTTAAAAGATGTGTTACTTTTTGCCAGTGGCTCCACCAATGACAGTATCACCAAGCAGCTGAAGAGAAGTTAAAACTAAGAATGCAAAATGGGTTTCATATGAACAGCTTATATTAATAATAATTACCAACCACTGTAACAACACCTAAGCTTTTCACACATCTCATGGGATCTTCATTACTGGGTAAATATTAGATACCATTAATTTCATTTGGGGATATCAAGTTTAAAGATGTTTACTGACACATGGCCAGTGGCAGAATCTTTGTAGAAAGAGATGCACTGGTCTTGCCTTTTTTTGAAGTTCCATTTTCCTGAGTTTGATCTCCCCTTTCCTTTCAACTATTTTAGTTTTGAACACAAGAAGAAAAGTGTGTGGAGAAACACATAGATAAAAAGGGAATATTTTGCCCATTTGTTTCTTCTAACTTGCTCAACCTTCTAAAGCATCTTTACTTCAACTGCTGAGCTGGTTCTCACTGCTGAGACATGCCCAGTGAGCTCCAGGTTCTAACTGACTCTAATGTGGAAGCCTCCGCCATTTCTTCCTCCTTGGCATCATGGAGAATTCTTGCTTTTGCCTGCCTCTCCACAATATTTCATTGTCCACCACCCTTCAGGACCTTCACCTGTCCCCATACTTCCCCACTGTTGCCCACAATTCCTCAGAATATCCAAATGTAGTTGATTTTCATAAAGAGTTTGAGCAATATCTTCCTAACCAATCTAAGGAATTTTTAAAGTCATTGTTGGTTTTTCCTCCATTTTATGCTTATTTCTTTTATATAGACATTGTACTTCTGTTTAATTTGCATGTTATTTTTGTATACTTTTGAAAGATCATCTTATGTGCTGCATTAATGTGTTTTCAGTTAGTTAATAGTATTCTAAATCTTGGCTAAGAGAATTAGCAAAGGATTTTTCTCATATTTTATGTGTTCCTTATATCTTTTCTTAATGTCAGATCTATTAAATAATTCATGCAATCAAAATATTTATGCTACTTACAGAACACCTATTTCCCACTCCTCGGAATTTCCAGGTGGAGAAATTTCCACTAGAAAAATCCAGCTGGCCTTCTACTTATCTTTGACAGCTTTCCATTGAAGAGTGAACCATCTGGTTCTTAGTTGAATGAGTTATGGGACCAAGACTCTTGATTATCATAATTCGTCTGTCAAATAACTTCAAGCAACAGAAATTAATTTCTTTTCACTTGGCTTTTTGTCCTGAGTCTAAAGGAAGGCTAAATAAGTGTCCAAACTTTTTTTTAGATGGGCTATTTCAAGATTTCAATAAGAGATCAAGGGCATTATTAATAAGTCCATTTGACTAAGACCTGTGCTATACCTTCCAATCTATGTTGTCAAGAATAACAATGTAGTTTTACTTCTATCTGCCTACTCCTGCCTATGTCCAATTTTGGTGAGGAATCAAGGTATTATTCTTCCCAAATTCCGTTAAATCTCAATATTTCATTCATTTGGCTTGACACTGTGAATAAGTTATTCAAATTCCCTGCTAATTATTCCATCACTAAAATATCTGCCTCATTTCAATCTTTCATCCAGAATCTAACTTGTCCCTATCTTCCAATATGCAAATGCCAAAGTTATTCTTAAAATTATATTAATGGCAACATGGGGGTGCATTTCAGTTAGCTATAAATGCTGTGGACTTTCCTTCCATACCACCAAAATTACTCTCATGTCAACAATCCTACCATTGGTCTCAGGGGTTTTTAATGTGCTTGAACCAGTAGACAAGGGGACACTTGTGCAGCACAATTCCTGTGGAAATCAGGAAGCACACAGAATTACCTTATGTAGGAAAATATTGCAGTGACACTCAGCTATTGCTGAAAATCCCTCCATGAGGGTTGGTGGGAAGGTTTGCTAGATGACTCCTCTATAAAGGAAACATTCAGAATTCACTCAGGAGCGAAAAAAATTGAAGACATCACATGTCTTTCATGAGGCTCTCTAGCCCTGGCAACCAAAATTACTATGCAGTCCTGTTTCTACTGAATTTACTGTCAGCAGACCCCGCAGGTACAATTCCCAATAACAGGCCCAAAAGGATTTCTTAAACATATCCCACATCCCACTCTTTTCTACCTTCCCTTCCAAGCAACAAGGCCACTAGCTTTCAGGAGTCAGAGTATTTATTTATCATCATCTCAGCCTTTTGTTAGGAGATATGCTATTTTCTTCAGAGCTGTCTTCTATTGATTCTGAAGTCTTTCTTTTCCTAACAAAATTCTTTCCTTGTAAAATAGTCACATTTTATTAACTATAACCTTAATGGAATTTGAGAACCTATTTTAAAGGCATTTATCAATTCTAATGTTTCCTAAAGTGATGTGACAGCTCTGACTGATGAGGATTATGACCTCACAGAAGGAAGTGCAGATTGATGGGGCAATGCATTATATTTTCTCACTGCAATTGTTAATATCCATCAAATGTTAACCATATGCATATAGGCTTTCAACCAAGAATACACCTTTGCTTTGTAATAAACACCATAAAATAACTCTACTTACCATGTGCTATTATTATTATTCCCATTAAAAAAAATAACTGGCTAGGTGCAATGTCACACATTTATAATCCCAGCAGTTTGGGAGGCTGAAGCAGGAGGATCATGAATTCAAAGCCAGCCTCAGGAAAAGCAAGACACCAAGCAACTCAGTGAGATCCTGTCTCCAGATAAAATACAAAACAACTGCTAGGGATTTGGCTCAGTGGTTGAGTGCCCCTGAGTTCAATCCCTAGTACCAAAAACACAATTTACTAACTGAAGCCAAAGTTACAGTCCTGATTCTATGTAGAACAAGAATTTATTTGGCTTGAAGCATCTGAATATTTTTTTATTTTGATGGATATTATCATTCTTTATAAAGTTAATTGGAAACTTTTGATACTAGTCAAGAAATGTATCCTTAATTGGGCCATATTTTCCCCATATTCTAACCTGAATATATTCTGCTGCCTATGCTACCTGAAATGAGGGAGCATTGACTTGCCAATCATAAGAAAAACATGGTCCATAAGAGATGGTTGGCAATATCTATCAAAATTTATTTTGCTTTGTTTTCAGAAATATAAGAATGTATTTATTGATTACTGCAGATTCTAGAAGGGACTTTTAAGTTTTAACCTTATTCTAGGGGAGTATTCATCATCATCTTGTGCAGATTGTCACAACTATTGAAAATTTAGACTGAATCAAACTATGCTAAAATTGATTTTATGACAATAACCCTGACCACAAAGAACCAGGGCTTTCTCCATAACATACACACACACACAAAAAAGAAAGAAAACTGCACACTATATTCCAGCAAGTATTGGTTTCTCTGTATGTTGAGAGTCTTACTCTTGAAGTGATTCTTGGCTGAGTACTGTATCTATTGTGACTGATGAACACTCTGTGATGGCTATTTATTAGGGTATTTTTGAAGTGTCAATTCAAATAAAGTACTATTATAATGTTAATTTAAAAAAAAAATAAAAGTATATTTTAAAGTCATTTAATAGCTATAATGTGTCTAAAGGACAAATGAAATGTCCCTGCTGTGAAATCTGTAACTCTTCAGATGTGACCCAGCCTTTGTTTTTAAGCATCATTCTCCCCACCCTCTTGTGCCCTATTGTTCCCTCTCTAGTTATATGAACACTTTGACCTTCCTTGAACTCCAGAGTTTTGCAAACTTTAACATTTCTTATGCATCAAATATGTATCTCCATGTTTTTATTTAAATAACAGAACTTAATTCTTGAGTTTGTTTTAGTCAACTTTTTCACTACTGTGACTAAAAGATCTGACAAGAACAAGTTTAGAGGAAGAGGAGTTTATTTGGGGCCTCACAGTTTCAGAATTCTCAATCCATAGACAACAGGCTCCATTCCTCAGGGCTCAAGGTGAGACAGAACAGCATGGTGGAAGAATATGAAGGAATAAAGCGGCTCACATGGTGATCAGAAGCAGAGGAGAGAGAGAGAGAGAGAGAGAGAGAGAGAGAGAGAGAGAGACAGACTCCACTTGCCAGATATAAATATATCCCAAACATATACCCCTTCAGTGACTCCCCTTCCACTAGCTACACCCTACTGGACTTTAGTTACCATTCAGTTAATCCATGAGGGGATTAATTCACTGACTGGATTAAGGCTCTCATAAACCAATCATTTCATGTCTAACTTTTCTTGCATTGTCTTACACATATGCTTTTGGGAGCTATATCTTAGTTCTAATACTTCCCCTTGATGAGGAGCTCCTCAGTTCCCCAAGGCAGAGGTAGGCATTCCCTTCTTTGGGCTCACTATGTTCATTCCTATATTCCAGAATTTAACAATCTATAAAGCTTATTTCTCAGTGCATTTGTCTCATTAGCAATTGGACTACTTTAGGGGAAGAAAAGTAGAAAGAATGAAAGAAACAAATGTAAATCAAATGTATATCAACAACATATAGATCTTTTCTCACACATTCTTTGCCATGTATTCATGTACTGCTTAATATAAACAAGCCTTGGAATATAAATCATTTCACCTAATGTGTGTGTGTGTGTGTGTATGTGTGTGTGTGTGTGTGTGTGTTTCTAAAACCAAAGGAACTAACCAGGAAGGTAAATCCAACATGTTCATCCATACCTGGTTCTTTTCTGTGTATCCTCTTTATCTTGGCATCTTTACCTTATTGAACAATACTTGGCAAATAGCTAGTGCTCAATAAATGTTTGAGAAATGAGAGAATGAATAACATTTATAAACTTGCCATACATTTTCTTAGTAATTGTTCTATTTTTTCTTCACATTAAGTATGAATAAAGAAATGTTGTTTATCAAAATAACAATATGTATTCTCATCAACAGCAAGTTATTTACAGAGTTGGCCTTTTCTAATAATGTTTTATGTGCACAGCTATATAAGAGGTTATCAAAAGAGACTTGTGACCTCTAGAGTCCAAAGATAAAATTATTGAAGTCTATGAACACCCTTAATTTTGTATGGATTATTTTTACATTTTTCCAGTGAAAAGACCTATAGATTTTTAAAATAATTTCAAAACTCCCTAATGTTCAAATGATTAAGAAACACTGATTATATTATTCTTACATTTAATGTCAGGTTATATAATTATGAATAAGTAAAGTATTCAAATACATGTTGTGTTTATATCTGAGCTCCAATTTTGTGAAAGAGAAATGGAAATAGAAGGAGAGATTGAGCATAATGGAGGAAAACTTATATACTCAGTTTTAAAGCCACTACCCACCCAGTTACAGCAATTTCTTTCTTTATTGAGGTACCCAAATTAGATTGAACAGTTAGCTTTTATTGGTTTGTTCACTTTCTTTGTTTTAGAAGAAGACATGGGTGGAAGGGATAGTTTTTCTCCTCAATTTCTAAAATGTGAACAGAAACAAGCTGACAGATATGCATGAAAAAATATAAACTTTAGGCTAAACATCTGTTTCTTTTGTCACTTTCATGTCAGTTTGGAGTACTTATGTTCTAAGCATTTATAAGCAGCTCCAAGCCGTGGTAGTGCTTATGCCCACCCAGTACAAAAGTAGGCCTCAACAATGCACCTTGAAGGAGCCCTCCTCTGATTTTAAGCAGACAAATGTCAAATCCAGTATTTGCTTAGATATTTGAAAAAAAGAACTCAAAGACAATAAAAACTAAAAAGGAAAAAGTTAAACTATTCTTTCCCGATTTCATGATCTTTCTATAGAAAATATTAAGAGTCCAACCACAACAACAAAAAGGTGTTAGAACTAAGAATAACTTCAGGATATGAAATCAACAAACAAAAATCAGTAGTATATTTCTACAAAAGAAGGAATTATCTGAAAAAGGAGATTCTAAAAGTGTCATTTCCAATAGCTTAAACACTAAAATGATTAGTAATAAATTTAAGCAAGAAGTAAAATCTATGCACTAAAAATATAAAACAATGATGACAGAAATTGAAGGAGATGTATATAAAAGGAAAGACAATTCATTTGTGGATCAGAAGAATTGAAATCATTAGTGTTCTTACTAACCAAAGCTATCTACAGTTTCAATGCAATCTCTATCTAAATTCCAATGCTATTTGTATAGAAATAGAAAAAAAAATCTAGAGTTTGTATGAAATCACAGAAGACTCAGAATGGCCATAGTAATCTCTTGGAAAAATAAAAAGAGGCTGGAGGCATCACACTGCCTGATTTCAAAATAATTTATTTTGGTATTCTATTAATAAGATGAAGAATCTTTAAAATAATTTTGAGCTTTATTTTACATGGTTTGGGTAATATCTTACTCATTGTCAAGACATACTTCTCCTCTATGTATCATCTACAATCCCTAAATCAAACATCAAACAATCTGTGTGATGATTAATTTAAATTGTCAACTTGATTAAATTAAGAGATGACTAAGATTCAGAGGGTGTGTCAGTGAGGGTATTTCTAGGAATGATTGGCATGTGGAACAGAAAACTAAGGAAGAGACCCACCGCAAGTGTGGGCAGCACAGTCTAGTAAATTTGAGGCCTGAATGGAACAAAATGTAAGAAGAACAGAAAAGCATCAGTAGATACAAGTTCTTTTCTTCTTTAGCAGATGCTTTAATTGCTGTTGCAGTTACATGAGAGCATCAGACTTTAGATTTTTCCTTCTTCCAAAGTGGTCTCTGACCAGTGACTCTCCAAAGATTTTATTGGCCTTCAGGCCCAGACTGGAGTCTGCATTGTTGATCTCTCTGTTCTGAAACTTCAGCTTCTTGGACTGAGCAGCTACTTATTCTTTCAGCTCTTCAGCCAGCAGATGGCCATTGTGGGACTATCAAGATTCTGGTACTGTAAGCTAATCTAATAAATCCCCTTTGCAAGATATACATATGCATATATAGAGATAGATTGATAGATAGATATTGATATCTGTCTATCTATCTATCTATCTATCTATCTCTATCTTCTGTTGGTTCTATTATTCTAGAGAATGCTGACTTTAAAACCTGTTAAGAGACATATTTTAAATCTAATTAAATAAATAAATGCATATTTAAAGTAGTGAAATGCTAGTTTTCTCCAAGTGAAGCAAGACTGTCAGTGAATTTGCCAATCTCTGTAGGTTAGAAGAAAATTTATTGAGACAGAAACAATAAAATAAAATCCTGGGTATTAAGGCTTATCTTCTGATGTCAACCATAAATTCATTCTAAATAGTCTCCATAAAGTGCAACACATAAATTAACTAATTAATTAATGAAAGAAACTGAATAAGATATAAATAAAAGGAAAGATATTTTTGTCTCAGAGTTTCAATACTGCATGAATTCCAAATCACACTTGGCTAGAGATAGTCTATTAGTTCTTAAGAGAAATCAATAATACTCTTTGGAAGAAAAAACATGTAACTTTCTTTTTTTTTTAACCAAAACCTGAGCACAAATCTTCCTTCTAGAAGGACAGAAGTCTCATAGTCCCAGAATGATTCAAAGAGTGACACGCAAATAAAGGGACACAAAAGAGATAGGAAAGTTGGCAGGAGCTGACTATGTTCCCACTTGAACAGGAAAGAAAATGGGCATTTCCACCTGGCCTGATTTCTGGAAGAGTTCAATGTGATCATTTCTCTCCATTCTCTAAAAGCAAACTACTATTTTGTAGCTTATTGTCTATAAAAGGAATATATTTCAATCCACAGAATGAAACACAAATATCACTTTACCATAATATATATTTTGATGATCTTGAATGGTTTTGCTTTTCAATTTCAAAGAATTTTAAACAGAAAATATTTAACTAAATTTTAAATGCATTTATATCAGTAAGAACAGGAACTTGCTTGCATTTCCAAGTGCATGTTAGACAAGGCCATAGGTACTGTTACTCAAGGTCTCTATTAGCCCTGTGGGCAGGTCTGCTGTGACCATTGTCATCCATGAGGCATTAAGTTAAAGTCAATTATCGGAAGCCTGTAATCAGAACAAAGACCCAAAGGAAGAAGCTTCAGATTTGGGGTCCTCTTAGAACAGGGGAAATGGCTTTGTCACCACCTTGCGTATTGGGGTGTAGAAGATGGAAAGCAGGAGGAACAAAGTGTTCATGAGTTACAAACCCATTTTAAATATAGCTAACAGAGATGTGCAGCTCCTCTTTCCTTCCTTCTTCCCATCAGTTCAGTTCATTTCATGGAGCACTCTGACAGTGCCTTATCAATATTCCTACTTTCACCTGCAGCCTCTGCTGCCAGATCTCTAAAAGCTACACCTTCATACTGTGAGATTTTCCCCAAATCCCGAAAAGCTGTTCTGCCCATGCAAGATGAGTATGTTGAGGAATTACATGCCCCAAGGCCTGATTGGCGGTCCTGTCTATATATTTAGTATATAAATGTCCCAGTTCTATCACTCCTCTGTTGGTATAATGTGGACATAGATAATTTCCACTGTGTTTAGAATATCTCTTAAAGACCAAACCCTAGCTAATTACAGTGGTAGATGGCTAAAACCATTGTTTGGGGGTTTCTTTGAATCATTTTTGTTCATTTACTTATGAGTATTTTCTTCACAAATCAAATAAATGTTTTGAGTTTTAATTCTATTTGAGGATGTATTTCCAGGAAATCATAAACAAAATGTATTAAATACCTACTATGTTTCTTTCACTAAGTAAGGTTCAGGATTAAGAGCTCAAAAACATTCAAAGGTGAGGCAGGAAAAAATTTAATAACAGATAAAATGGAAAACTTAATAAATAAGACATTGTGTGTCCTATTTAAGGGTGCATTTTGTATTAAGCCCCTGTCAGTTATTTCATGCCAGTCACTGCTGCCAAGTCTTTGGTTTCTCAAGCAAACTTGGAAAATCTAGAAATGTGAGTATTGTCAATTAATTAAAAAATATTTATTTTTCATGTAGTACTTCTTTGGCCAACAAAACTTATCTGTTGACCATATTTGGCCTACAGATTGCAAGTTTGCCAATTCTGTGGTAGAAATTGAAGATGAATATCGTGGCCATTTATATTAAATTGTTGCAACTTACAAGGGCTTACAGAAATCCAAGCAGATAGCTGTTAATCTGAGTGAAAGTGATAAATGAGAGATATGCAAAAATCAAAATAATTTGAAAGGACAAAGATTTTCTGATCAGGGATGATGGGGAAAGAAGTTCTAGATGAGTAAACATTAGAAAAATCTTCACGGAAAAGTTATGTTTTCCATGAACAACTTCCAGTTGACTACTTTCCTCAGCTAATTCTAGCTACAGAAAGCTCAAAACTTGAAAACTGGACTTGACCCAGTATCCTCAAAGGATAGCATTTCCGAAGCCTAACCTAATTTGGGGAACTAGCATGTGCTGCATCTGTATCTAGAAGTTTCATGATGTGGATCTGTGTATTAAAGGCTCTGAGAAGTCCCACAAGAGAGAATCTTGTTTGCCTTTATTTTCCCTATCATCTTTTCCTGCTATCAGTATCCTCTTCTGTGTGGAACAACCTTTAAGAACACTGAGAATTGATGTTGTAGGGTTACCTGAGGCTCTAACAGAAGTTCCAAAAATGGGGGGGATATAATAACTAATCTACTTCAAGTCTAACTTTAAATATTAATAAGTATACCCATAACACTTTATAGAGCTCTAAATCTACAACAAGTAGTGTACTAGAGTTCTTCAGTGAAATAGAACTAACATGATATGATATATTGATTAGATTAGATGAGTAGATGAAAGACACAATTATGAAGATTTACACAATCATGAAGGCTGATAAGGCCTACCATGTGCCATCTGAATGTTGGAAACATGAAAAATCTGATGGTTTCGTTTGAAGAATTAAGAACTGAGCCAGAAAGTCAATGGTATAGATCCCAGTGTAAGAATGAGGGTCTGAGAATCAACAGTTCCAAGTGTAGGAGAAGGTGGATGGATGTCTAAGTTCTGTTAGCCAGAAGTAATTCAGTGTTCCTCTATCTTTTTTTTTTCTATTCAGACCCTGAAAAGATTAGTTGTTTAGCAGGCTTATCTATTTCATTTAGTGTACCAGTTCCAAGGCTAATCTGCTCTGCAACCACCCTCAGAGATACAACAAAACAATTATCTTTTACAATATATCTGGTTATGCTGTGGCTGATTTCAAGTTGACACATTAGATTAACCATCACATTATAGTATAATAAACCTAGATCAGTATACATCTCTATAGGATAAGCTTGGATGCATGAGTATGTGGGTCCCAAGGCCACTGTGCTTAAAACTAACCTGACCGCCTTCATCCACAGTGTTCCTCATCTGGCAGTGGTTTCTAGAAGGTGGTTCCTGTGGCCTGGTATGTAAGGAAGCTAGTGTCAACAGGACTCTGAAGCCCTAAGCCATGTGTGGGCAATGGAGAAAGTAATCCCTTATCTGGAATTCTCCTTTGAACACAACACTTTCATGCTAGCATTTGAAAGAAGAGCTGAATATTCTTGGTAACTTAAATGAATTCCTGGACAAGACCATGTACTAGGATTTAGACTAGTGTTTACACAAAACAAATGAACTGCTTGTGACTCAAATGAGAAAACATCATTAGAAATCTTTTCATAATCAGTGTCATAATGATCAGACATGGCTGACCTCATACTATGACAATAAGCATATTTCCTTCTCAATGTGCTTACATGACCATAGTGACCATAGTGGGAGAAGAAATTTCAAAGCAGGGAAATAATAACATCACAGCCATAATGACTACTCTCAATACATGATACCATCAAGAAGAAATTAATCTGCTAAGAAGAGATGATCACACTGGTCTTCACCAGGTAAGAGGCAGAAAATATTTTCTTCTAGATAAAATAATTACATATTTATATTCTAGATTCTATATCAGATAATATATGCATATAGTGTATATATGTACCCATGTGTGCTTGTGTGTGTGTGTGTATATGTTAGGTATATGTATAATCATCAGTTATACATACACCAATGATCAATGTGTATTTGGGGGTTCTGTTGTGCTCCTTTATATCACCAGGACCTTTTTGTATCTTCAGTTGATGGTTCACAAAAGCATTACTATTGATCAAGAACTCATTTCCCAATGAAATGAGTGATTTAAAGTTAATTAATATAAACTCAGGTTCAAGTGTTAGTCTCAGAAATGGTTTTGTATCAGTGACAATCATAAGATTCTTGTCAAAACCAGGACGTCTAGCTTTTTTCTTTCTGGGAGGAATGGATAGCTATGAAACAAACTTCATAATTCCATTTTGTACCACCTGCTGATCATTGTTATGCTTAACAATCATAAGTTAGTCAATCACAATAGAATAGGGAAAAAAAATGATGTAAAAGAGTTTTTGAAAACACACAACTGCAGAGTTAAGGACACAATTCAAAATTATTTATAAGGCCATAGCTGTTGTTTATAATTTTTCTTTTTCACTATTCATTTTGTATTTTCTTGACTTTTGGTCAATCTTAGCTTCATTGGGTTCTTTGCTCATCAGAGCTTTCCTGACCTTCATTTGTAAGGTAGGATATAAATGAGGGAATTTGAAATTCAGCTCCCATTGGGCATCTCTCTCATGTGCTATAGAACTTTGCTCTTGCAATTGTCCCTTCCCGTTCCAGTGTGAACATTTCTTTCCCTCAATCTCAGCACACTGCCCCATCTATCTGCCTTTTACTGGAACTTTTCCATCAACATGGTAAATTTCTTTAAATTTTTCCATTTCAAAAATATGAACCTACTTGATCCCTCACCCACAGAACTGTTGCACATATTCTTTATAACAAAACTCCTCAGAAAAATTGTCTATACTTGCTGTCTCACTCTCCATTTAACCTGCTACCATAAAGCTTATCCAATGTTGTGATGGTTAATTTTAGATGTCAAGTTGACTACAACATGGGGTGCCCAGATTAAACATTGCTTCTGGGTGTGTCTATGAAGTGCTTCCAGATACTCTAGTATTTGAATTCATGCATTCAGGAAAGCAGATGCTGCTACCCACATGAGTTGGCCTCATCCAGTCTTTTGATGGCCTGAATGAAAGAAAAAAGGCAAAAGAAGGAAAAAAATTATTCTTTTTGATTCCAGGCTGCCAGATTGAGCTGAGATTTTGGTCTCTTCCTGCACTTAGTATAGGTTTTATACCACCAGCTGCCCTCTTCTATAGCTTTTGGACTAGGATTAGAATAATTCCACCAAGTTTCTGAGATCTCCAGTTTACAGATGGCAGATCATGGAACTTCTCAGCCTCTGTAACTGTGTGAGCCAATTCCTCATAAGGAATCAATTCCACTAGCTCTCATATCCAGCATATATTTCATATTAGATTATTGCAAATTTTATCTCTGTATCTAATATCAAAATTTCAGATTGTATTAATTGAAGCATTGTTTTCTTAGGCTCTGAGGGTGGAGTGCACATCAGTACTGAAATACTAATAGTTTTCTGCCTGAGGTGAAATACATGTATTGATATGCTCATTTTAAAAAACTTTATACCTTCAATAATTTTGTGTGAGTATTGGACTCTGGGCATTTTATCACAGCTAGAAGTACTAGAATTGAGAAGAGATCAAGGGATCAAGACAAAGTTATGCAAGAGAGGAACATTTCTTACTAAGTAGAAGCTGAGTCATTTTGTTTTGGACAAAAGCACATTTTTTTTTGTTTAAAAATTCACATTTCCCAAATATAATTTTTATAGGTCTTTATGATTTTTTACATGTGTGACTTTTTTTGCTGGATATCAGCTGGTTTTGTTTAATATATGCAAAGTTCAATAATGTGCATTCCTTGAAAATTTGACCAGAAATAGTGCCTTCAAAATAAATACAAAAATAACATGAAATATTAAAATCATCAGTGACTTTAGAAATGGAGACCTTCACTTTCTCATTCAACAAGTATTATATGGCTGCCTCCAGTTTAATGAGAACTGTTAAAATGGCACCAGGATTCTGGAAATAAATTTTTAAGAATCTCAACGGCTTACTCCCTCATGTTATATAGTTTACAATTTGGAACAAAATATAAATAAAATGGTATGAAAATCCAACAATTATTTTCCTTCACAATGTATATATACTATGCTAATTCACTTACAAATAGTGTATTTTAGTAAAAGTGATTTATATTTTTTTGCAAATATTAGTATAAAAAGGTATAAAGAAGAAAAAGAATTGATAAACTAAACATGAAAATTATTTAGTTAATTAATTAATTTAAAATTCTAGACTTAAAATCCCAGCACCTGGAAATAACTAGGTAATAACTGATGCTGTCACTGTATATCAATATGTAGGTAGAAATTGTTTCATAAAAGTTGAACTTTATAATGATGAATATCTAATTCTTTCTCTTCTAGATGTTAAGAATTTTTTAAAAATATAACATAAATATAGAAAAGTATAAAAATTCTTAAGGTATAACTGGATCCGTTTTTCCAATGTAGACACAAACAAAATCACTGTGTAGATTATGAACTTGAACTTGAGTGAACATACAACTTTTATCATAGAATTTTTTTTATTAAATTTTAAACTTAAGATAAATAGGAATCACACAGCATATACTTATCTGACCCTTAGTCCTTAAACACTTTATTTGTAAGAGTTTCCCTATTATTTTATGTAATAAGATTTTGTTCATTATTGCCACTATACAGTATTCCATCAAATGTTTAAACAACAACTTATTAATTAATTTTTGTGTGTGCTGATTCCAGTTTCATGCAACTATAAGTAAATATGCCATAAGCATTCTCGTTCATGAGTTTCTGGTAAAACAATATTTTTGTTGGAAATTGTTTATATATACCAACCTACATCTGCAAGAATCAGATACTAATGATCATATATGTCAATATTTCTATAAATAGTTTCTATCTACATAACTACACGTAATTACATATATATGTCCATATTGACAACCACACCTGAATACAAATATATCTATATATATGCATATAGTCTTTGGTGTCATAAGGTATAATTACAGTCAACTCTAGAAGACAATGCTAAAGAGTTTAAGGAACAGTTTGCAGAGTATAAACTCCCACCAATAATGCATAAGAATTCCTCTTGTATCATTATTTGGTGAAACTTTGTTGTCTTTAGCCTTTTAGATTGTAGCCATTTTATTGTGAATTTTGGGTGGCATATAAATGTTGGTTTAATTTTTTAATGATTTATGAATTTGAGTACCCTTTAGTAAATTTATTGAGAGATAGATATACCCTTTAGTAAACTACCAGTTCAAATCTTTAATTTTTTTTCTATTGGGTTGGCTTTTTTTAATGTTTTTGAGAAACTTTCGTATATCCTGTATACAGTTTGTTCTTTTTCTTTTCTGCTATTAATATACTATTAATTTTAACAGAATATAATTTTGGTATACTTTAATTTTTATATTGTCCTGCATGGTGAGTACTTCTTGTATTCTGTTTAAAAAATCTTTGACTCTACCAAACTATAAAAGTGTTCTTCTTTGTTTTCTTCTTATTAATGTTTTATTATAGCTTATATATGTATGTTCTTCTGGAATTTATTTTTGGTACAGGGTGAAGTAGAGGATTAAAGTTGTTTTACCAATATCAGACTGGACCCAAACCACTTATTTTAAAAGATAATTACATTTCTATACTGCACTGAAGTTTTGCTGATGTTGAAACTATATACATATACTTGTAAAAGTATCTCAACATCTTATTAGTATGAATTTATAATAGATCTTAATATTTGTTAATGTAAATTTTTAACATCAGTCATTATTTTCTTCATGTTTATCATGACATATTTGATGTTTTATTTGTTCATAAATCTTTAGCCATTTTGCCATTCTCCACTGGGGAAAAATATCAAACAATATCCACAAAACAAACAAAAAACTGCTAAGATTTTGGTTAAAATTGTATTAATTTATGGATTATTTTGACATGTATTTATTAATAAATACTTTTATTAACTATTCTTTATTGATTCTTATTGATACCTATGAACCCAATAGTCCATATTATAAACTGTTGATTTAATTGTTCTTTAAATTCTCCTACTGAGGGCTAGGGTTGTAGGCCAGTGTGGTAGGGCACTTGCCTAGCACATGTAAGGCACTGGGGTTGATCTTTACCACCCCATAATAAATAAATAAATAAACAAACAAATAAATAAATAAACAAAATAAATTCCCATAGTGATAGCTTGCAGATTGAAAATATAGATTTTGCTGATCTTTTCCTAGGTTTATTCCCTTGGTACTACTATAATTTATATAACTTTAAAAAAAAACTTTTCTCACAATCTTTGTCAATATTTTTTTTTAGAGAGAGAGAGAGAGATAGAGAATTTTTTTCAGCTTTCGGTGGACACAACATCTTTATTTTATTTTTATGTGGTGATGAGGATCCAACCCAGCGCCCCGCGCATGCCAGTCGAGCTCATTACCGCTTGAGCCACATCCCCAGCCCTGACAATCTTTGTCAATATTTTTAAAAAGCAATTTATTTATTGACCTCGTTGCCATACATTTTATTATATTGTCTTGACAATTCTAATAGTGTAGCTATAGTTCATTTGGGTTTCCTGGGTATAAAATTTAATATTGTACATGAACATTTTTTTCCATTTCCAATTTTGCTACCTTTTAAAGAGGTTTTCACCTTATTGGTAAAATGCTAAATACAAGTCATGACACTTGTCATCTTTATCTTGCTTCTGATCTCAAAAAATATTTTCAATATGTCATTATGATGAATGGTGCACCTTCTAAATTTTTTAGGTTCATTTATTAACTCCATTTACTCTTGCTCTTTCTTTATTCTCCTAATTTTGATTTGAGACATATGAGCAGCCTGGATTTGTGTTATATCTTCCCAGCCTCACTCTGGCTCAACACTGTCACTGTGTTTAACTTCTTATACCTTTATTTTCCTTCTCTGCTTTGTTTTCACAATTCTTCCAGACACACTGAGAAGACAGCAGATTGAAGGATCATTCTACCAGAATCAGGAGATGTCCCTCATGTTGTGAATTAGCATTCACAACTATATGAGGCAGCAGTGTTTGTGACTGTGTTTGCTTGCTTTAGCCTAATTGGTTTGTTTTTGGTAATAATAGTGGATTTGTCCTCTAACTTTTCTGCTATTGGATGATGTATTTTGGCTCCTTAAAATCTCTTTTGGAGAAATTGCCTCCAAGTTTGTCCCACCTCCTGCAGTTCTCCAATTTTTCACTTTTCATCCTCACTCTGCCATCAGTATTGAGTCCTGCTAGGAGAAGAAAACTCCTAAGACCTTTTACTTTCAACCCTCTGATGTCACTCTTCCAGGGCATTTCAGGAGCTGATCATGACAATATCAGAAATATTGGTTCATGTCATTAAGTTACTCTAAAAGATATGGATCAACTCTTCAGAGAACATTCATACAGGTAGAGAGTAAAATGTTACTAATTTGAAGAAAGCAAGTCAATTTTTCATTGTATCAAGTTCGCCCTTTTCAAATTTTCTTACCCAAATATTTATACGGCTAAGGTTTCACTCATAGGGGATGTGAGGGGGGGAAAGTGAACTGATCCAAGTAGATTATGTTGGCAGCAGCAGGGTTCTGTGGATTTATGCAACTGCAAATAGATCTGTGCAACCATAGACAAACACACAGAGCAAAGGGAGATTGGAGAATTATTCTACATGAATCTGGAGATCAGTCCCCCAGAAGAACACACTCATCTGGCATACACAACAATGTAAGAATAAAAGTGTTAGCGATTTTGTTTATTTCCATCAGTTTGATTGGCTTTAGTTTTTGGTAATATTTCTAGAAAATTCAACCAACACATCTTGAGCCCAGATCTCATGTTTTGCAGACAAGTCTAGAGTTCTTGAATAATGACATTTTGACCATGTACTGTAGTTTCATTACCAACTAAGAATGAGTGCAGTTCCCGGGTAATGGAAAAGTTAGGAAAAGCTTCAGGTTGCTGTTCTCACTAAAGAATTTTTGATAGTAACCCTTAATAGAAAAGGAGTTGTTACAGATTTTTTACAAGCTACATGGTTTCATGTGTGCATCAGGTTTGAATACTTCATACAATTCTCAATATCATTGAGAGGCTCAAAGAGAAAAATAAGTCTTTATGTGCAACATAGAATCACTGAGACCCCATTCTGCAGATGATGTGAAATGCTTTCCTAGCTGAGTCCTCTACTTCATCATCATATAAAGATGATAGAATAACCTGTCAATAATGACTGCAATCACTCATATTAAGTAAATAAGAATGGGATTTTTTCCCCACAAAGTTATTTGCAGAAAATTGTGAAGAACAGGCAACTATCATTTGAATTTCAATGTCCAATTTCAACTAAAAAAGGAGATGATGATTAATCTCAATCGATGTGGTTGAATTATCCCCATGTTGATACATTTTCACCTTCTCATTTGATTTTGTTTCTGGTTTTGGGGATTGAATCCAAGACTTTTTAATATACTGAGCAAAGGCTTTTCCAATAAATTGTGTTCTCAGCCCTCTTTTTTATTCTTATTTATTTATTTATTTACTTTTGTATTGGGGATTGAACCAGGGGCATTTAACCACTGAGCCACATCACAAGCCCTTTTTTGTATTTTATTTAAAGACAAGGTCTCACTGAGTAGCTTAGGGCCTTCCTAAGTTGCTGAGGCTGGCTTTGAACTTGGGATCCTCCTGCCTCAGCTTCCTGAGCTGCTAGGATTACAGTCGTGCACCACCACACTCAGCTTGAGTCTCTTAATGTTTAAGCTACTGGTTTTGGCCCAGACATTTTTTTAAGTATTTCTTTCATTTGTTACTAGAAGGAGTGTACATCTAATTTGCTTTTTATTTATTGTCCCACTTGGTGAAATTTTAATAATTATCCCTTTTACTATCTCTAATTCCATTTTAAGTTATCTCCAAATTTGAAGACATTGTATGATCATTCTACTTTCTGTTAAGAGGTTTTGTTGTTGATGTTGTTGTTGTTGTTGTTTTCTCAGTATACTCCAAGGACGAGAGTCCAGGGCTGCCACTCTAACATGAACACTTAAGCATCTATGTTTTCTGCTCTCAAGAGTGTTCTCTACCATGATAGCTGTGTTCTCTCCAGTAGAGCAGTGTTCTGCCCTGCGTGTCCTGATAACAAGTGGAAGATTTTAAACCACTTCCAAATGCACGCATGAACCATAGCCACCATGAACATAAGTGGTAGTAATCCTCAGAGGGGAATGGGGCACATTCGGTTTCCAGCCTTGACATCTGTATGTATACACTTTCCTCTGCCTGGGAATGAATCTGGCATTTCTTATTCATCTTTAAGCCCATCATATGTATGGCCACTTTTCACCCTCCCTTAAGTATCCTTCCTAGACTTTAGATGGAGATAGATAAAAGATGGCAGCTCTTGATTGGCTCTCAACACTCAGAGATTAATGGCACAGAACAGACCAGGGAGTGGGTGTTCAGGTAGACACATGGAGGTATTTCCACAAATTATGGGAGAAAATGTTACTTTTCCCATAATTTATGATTGTCTACCATACATTAATTCTTGTAACTGTAACCACTGTAATATATGTTTTTTATATTAGGGATATTAGAGTCAGCTTTCAAACTGAAGGAAACGTCTGGGATTGGACAGTGCAATTTCTCTATACAAAGGGAGGAAGGCTGACAGGGATGCAAAGCCATCCTGAAGTTTTAGAGTTGATAGGGAAAAACAGATGTCCAGACTTTCAACCTAGGCTATTTATATATTCATCTTTATTTTCCTTCTGAAAAGCAAAGCATAAATATCTAGGATATTAATGTTTTCTACTCTTCAGGATATTACCCCCAACATCAGACAGAACAGTTCTTAACAGAAAGGACAATAAAGTCTAAGAGAAATTAAAATACTTGAAAAGCACTACACCTGGGTCAAGATATGCCAGGCTGCTGGGTTTCACCAGGTGCTTTATGGGGACCAATATTCTTCATAATAACTCAGTGACCAGAAGAGGGGTGGAAGGGGCATCTGTTTGTCAAATTTCATTTCTTCATCCTCAAAATAATTATAATAATTAATGATTATTGAGCAATTCTTACTTGCCAGGAAGTGCATGGAAATTCATAATCTCTGATCCTCAGGAAAAGAAACAGGTAACTTGCTACACCAGTGTCCTATGGTTGCCATAACTGACAAAACTAGAAGACTTAAAACAAGAGACATATTTTATTTCTCATTTCTAAAATCCTGAAACTTGAAATCAGGTTTCCACAGGATCATACTCTTTCAGCTCTAGGAAAATTCTGCCCATGTCTCCTAGCTGCCTGCATTTTCCAGCAATTTTTGGCTCCTTTAGCTTAAGAGTTGCATCCTTCCAGCCCGGTGGCCATTTTCTCTCTGTGTTTTCACATGTAATGTCTCTCTGTGCATGTCTATAAAAACACCTCATAGTGGATTAGAGCACATACCAATAACCCAAATTACCTTCATAACCTCTGTAAAGAGTCTATTTCCAAATCCACTCATCGCCTGATAATCACTTTTATGGGACAGGATGCCATCCATAACCCCAGCCTGGGGATAGTAATCTACCAAGTATGAGACCAACAGTCTAATCCAGTCTGGCTCACTTGAACAGATGCTATAGAACTATAACATTTTGAGTGCTTGTGATTATTTTTAACAAACTTCTCTAGAAAGTAGAAAACAATGTGAGAGGATTGATGGTTTAGCCAACATTTCTCACTCCTCATAGATTTCCTCAACCTCAACTACTTCTCCTCACATTTCTCAGATTTCATATCCTAAGCACAAATATAAAAGGCTATCTCTCCATGTTTATTTCTCTGAATAATGTCCTGAGTTCCCCCAAAGAATCCCATATTAAAAAAATTGTGCATGGACAAAAATATAAATAGGTTTGTTCCAACCACTCTCTCATTCATCCCAATAACCTAGAATCTTCCTCCTACATTTCTCTGATCCACAAACTGCCCTTCCAGGTTTCCAGTCATAATTTTACTTTTGGAGTGCTTAAGGTATTTGTAAAACCTTCAAACAATTTCTAATTTCTTCCTTGTCAATATTACAGATGCAACTATTTAAAAATAAAGTGTAGTTTTAATTTGTATTTCCAATGTACATATATGAATATTCCACAGTGAATTTTCACATCATGTACAACCACAAGACTGGGAAATAATTAGAATAAGATATACTCCATGTTTGTATAAATATGTCAAGATAGGTGCTACTGTCATGTATAACTAAAAATAACAAATTAAAAATAGTTAAATAAAGTGGTTGAACATAGATATCAACTGAGGCATCTCTACACTGAGAAACTTGATCCTCTTTCTATTAGAACTGTGGTTTCCTAGATGTCTTCAGTAGCATCCAGTAGCCCAAGGGATTCTTTAGATAAGAGGGAGATCATAAGGGCAATTTTGAACAGACATAGATTCATGGTGGTGACACTCAATCACTTAAAAGTAGTTCTGCATCTACCTCTTGTCCATAAATGTCAGAAACAGGGTCCCTTTGTTGGAGATGTTTCAACATTTGTACCCATTTTCTTCCATTGTCCTAGATACTTGTGTCATTTGTGCATACATATTACAAGTAGCTCACATGTTTTCAGTAGTGTGTTTCAGTTCTGTGTAAGGAATAAACAAATAATCATTTACTAATTGTAAATGGAAAAATTGGAAACTAATTTACGTGTATTTGAAATTTTGAGCTGGTTAGATTCACCCATGTGTAAAATGTCCTTTAATTCATGTTTATCTGCACAGCCTTTCTTGAGTGCGAAAGGGGGATGCAGTTACTATGCCTATGACCAGGATTTCAGTATCACCAATTGGAGCATGAACACATTGTGGAACTTGTACGTTTGATCTTTGATCCCAGAAATCAAAGTTGAAATTGTATTGATTTGTGCTATTGGAACCTAGGCTTACAGAATGAAGAAAAGTTTTATTCCATTATTTTAGCAGCTTTTATAGCTAGATTTATTGTCAGAAGAAGTTGAAACTCTGAAGCCATACTCTTCTATTCCACTATAGTTATACAATCAGGAAATCTAACACTTCGGAAGATAGACATCTACTTTTCTGTTAGTCAGCTTTTCATCATATAATAAAATGCCCAATATAAAACATATAAAGAGCAAAAATAGTCTGTCTCACAGTTTTGAAAGTTCTAATTCACGATCAGTTTACCCCCACTGTTTTAGCCCATGGCAAGGCAGCACAATCTGGTGGTAGCATGTAGTTGAATAAAACCCACTCATCCTAAGGGCAGAAGGAAGCCCCAGGGGTTCAGGTTGCAAAACCCCCTGTGGAGGTATGAATAACCTACAGACCCCTCACACATCTCTTCTGTGAAAGGTTCTGCCACATCCTAATAGGGCCACTCTTGCCCTTAACATGTGGGCCGCCGGGGAAATTTCAAGATCCAAACTATAGTGATTTCTGTTCTATTAACAAATTTCTAGAGTCATGGAAATTAAAGACTTCCCATAGAAAAATAATTTTGCTAAGGTTAGAGGGAGATAAGAGACTGAATTAGCCACCTGTAGGGAAAACACTTTTTTCAGAGGATAGTGAAGTCCTCAAATCTGAGAATATCAACTAGAAGCACTGTGGAAATGATTCTCATTTTCTCTTCAATGTTTATGAGATATTCTACGCCTGAGCTGAGGAGAAGTTCTGTCCATTTCTTTATAGAGTCCCATGAATTATTTTTGGCCTGTATTCAGAAGAATTGGTGGAATCCATCTTTCTATTCCTTATCCTTTCCAAAATTAGACTTTCACTTGAAGAGTCCTTAAAGTATTCTATTTATTTGTGTATTTACAAAATAAAAAAGTGAAGAATACAAAGGACACTAAATTTTAAGACAGTTTCAGGTGTTTTCTTTTTAAAAATCCTATCAGGAAATACTGATGCACAGAGAGAGGGACAGGTTGACCAATATTTTACAACCAAGAGTACTAGAGTCTAAATTGAAACCCAGTTTTTACTCAGAATTGATCTTCTTAGCCATTTTGAATTTTTGTGTCTATATGATAGCAAAGTAGCAATAAATAGTCTCTCCAGAATGTCAACTAGATTTAGGTAGACAATTTGAATAGTCACTCTAAGTGACATGAAATACACATATATATTTATACAACAGAAAATATGTCAAAAGCAAGTGCCCTGGACTTTCTTCTCCCTTTCTTCTAATGACTAGCATAAAACAATCTATAAAACTCATGCAGTAAGTACTTCATTGATTACTTATGTAAAGCAATTAGTTATCATCTATTCATTTGTTTTTTCAAGATTTGCTTATTCATCTGATTTCTCATGCAGCCCTTTGGATGCAAAAAGGAACTGCAAGCAGTTCATGGCCTCACCACACTGCACAGCACACCTTCCTAAGGGAAGAGCAGAGGCCGAGGTACAGCCCAAACCCCACTATGAACAGTACACCCCTAAGGCTCTGAGTCACCAGAAGCTTGTGTCTTCCTTATTCTCCATTTTCACAATTTCTTCTGATGCAGAACCTGCTCCAAAAAAGGTTGAAGCTGGCACTCACCTCACTACCAGGAAGTTACTGCCAAAGGGTAAACTGTGACAAGCAAAACCTTCCTAAGGATTCTACCCTTCCATGCACCCTTACC
Source organism: Marmota marmota marmota (assembly GCF_001458135.2). Lineage (NCBI taxonomy): Eukaryota > Metazoa > Chordata > Mammalia > Rodentia > Sciuridae > Marmota > Marmota marmota. The sequence goes on from NW_026000108.1 coordinate 14,331,228, forward strand.
AACACCACTCCACCACGATGAGCATTCTCCACCCTCTTGCCCAGGTGGATGCTCCCACTCCTCCCCCCAAAGTTAACATAATTCTACATATGCTCATGCCTATTGTCTCACCTGGCATGTATTTCTCTCTCCCCTCTCTAATTAAATTCTAATCACTCGTTATTCAGCATAAAACTCAACACCATTGCTTGTTCCTATGCTTCACCCATCTGTTCCTGCCCACAACATATCATCTCTCTAAGTCTTTTTATTAGCATTTGTTTCAGCAATTAATTATTCATAGGGCCTTTTTACCTCCAACCATGCAGTTTTCTCTAGTATGTAGGGGTTATCTCCTAAGGTCAACAAAGACTTCCTATCATATAGTCTCAAAATTCTATCTATCTCTTTGTGTATCAAAAAGGGCCTATGGAACATCTACTCAATTGAATTTTTCCTGTCAATAAGGTTATCAATTCAGGAACTAAGACTATACACAGAACTACGATAGTTAGAAATTCTGTACATTTAATGAAAACTTAATAAATACTTTGTATATTTAGACATGACTGAAAATCTGAATTAACGAACAGTGGTCTGTTAGTAGTAGTTCAATGTGAAACACTCTGTAGCACAATCCAGTCTGCTTACTTCAATCAAAACTCCACAGGGTAAAAGTACAAGAATCAAATAAATGCTACAGGGCCCTCCAAACTCAAAACTAAAATTAAAATGCTCTTCAATTGTCACCAACACTTTTCCATCTTCAGTGTGGTTTGGGCTGTCTCAGGAGTTCAAATGCAATAGGCAGCTCTTTCTTGGATGCCAGAATATGTGAATTAGATTGGCTATGTACTAAAAATGTTGTGTGTGTGATGAAACTTATTTAACAGTAAGCCTGTTTTGATAATGCTTAGTTTCTACACACCCTATCAGGTCATGATACATTATTTCATTTAATCTTTAACAGTAATATGAGACCTGCATTTACAGCTAAGGAAACAAACTAAGAGAACTTAAGGAACTTGCCCCAAATCACACAGAAGATAGGAGTCAAAGTAAGAATTGGAAGTGAAGCCCCTGTGAAACAAAAGTCCACGTTCTGGACATTTTCCACAGATTTTCACTTAGCCCATTAAATGAAACATGTATACAAAATATTCAGGCCTTAGAGAGATTGGTATTGTCATGGAAATAAGAGAATTCAAGAAAGAACACAGGCTTTGCAGTTGGATTGCTGAGGTTCTGATCATTGACTCATTCTATGATTTAGGACAACATACCTCACCACATGAAGGCAATGATACCTTGTACACAAAATGAAGGCAATGATACCTACCTTATTATGTGGTCACAGATATTAATGAGATACTACATATAAAATCTTTTGGAGAGTGCTCAGAAAAGTAAATTCTAGATTTAATATTTGTCATTATAAAATATTATTTCATTGTTTTTAAAGTTCATTTCTCCACAATGTATTGCCTTGAAGTTAATAAGTTCACATATGAAAAAGAAACATTATTTCAATTAAGATTTCTATGTTGCTTTGTTTTACATAATACCAACTTCGTTTATCAAAGTCTTTCTTAAGTACACCGAGTCCCTTTCATGAAACATAAATTTGTTGAATTAAAAATTGCAATGATGCATTTATTTCTTGCACTTTAGAAGTCTTGTTAACAAGGTCAGGGCCTAATCTGACATGATAAAGATTTGGGCCTACTTTATCTTCTATTGGGCGTAAGGTCTCTGGTCTAATTCCTAGGTTCTTGATCCACTTTGAGTTGAGTTTTGTGCATGGTGAGATAGGGGTTTAGTTTCATTTTGCTACATATGGATTTCCAGTTTTCCCAGCACAATTTGTTGAAGAGGCTATCTTTTCTCCAATGTATGTTTTGGATGCCTTTGTCTAATATGAGATAACTGTGTTTATGTGGTTTTGTCTCTTTGTCTTCTATTCTGTACCATTGGTCTACATGTCTATTCTGGTGCCAATACCATGCTGTTTTTGTTAGTTTAGCTTTATAGTGTAGTTTATTGTGATGTCTCCTGCTTCACTCTTCTTGCTAATTATTGCTTTGGCTAATGAATTTCATGATTTTTTTTCTACTTCTGTAGGAAATGACGTTGGGATTTTAATTGGAATCACATTGAATCTGTAAAGTGCTTTGGGGGTAGTAGGCCATTTTGACAATACTGATTCTGCTTATCCAAGCGCATGGGAGATCTTTCCATCTTCTAAGGTCTTCTTCAATTTCTGTCTTTAGTGTTCTCTATTTTACAATATGGAGGTCTTTCACCTCTCTTGTTAGATTGATTCCCAAGGTTTTCAAGGTTTTTTTTGTTTAGTTTTGTTTTTTGTTTTTTGAGACTATTGTAAATGTGGTAATTTTCCCAGTTTGTCTTTCAGAAGATTCATCACTGATGTATAGAAATTCATGATTTATGGGTATTGATTATGTATCCTGCTATTTTGATGAATTCATTTATTAATTCTAGAATTTTTTAATTGATTTTTTTGTTTCCTCTATAGAATCGTGTTGTCAACAAATAATGATAGTTTGACTTCTTATTTTCCTATTTGTATCCCTTTAATTTCCTTCATCTGTCTAATTGTTCTAGGTAGCATTTCAAGGACTAAGTTGAATAGAAGTGGTAAAAAAGGGTGTCCCTCTCTTGTTCCAGTTTTAGAGGGAATACCTCCAATTTTTCTCCATTTAGAATGATGTTGGCCTTGGGTTTACCACTGATAGCTTTTACAATGTTGAGATATGTTCCTTCTATCCCTAGTTCCTCTAATGTTTTGAACATAAGGGGGCTGTATTTTGTATTTGTTGCATTCAAATTTTGTATTTGCTGTATTCAAATGCTTTCTCTGAATCAACTGGTATAATCATATAATTCTTATCTTTAATTCTATTGATGTGAGGAATTACATTTATTGATTTCTGTATGCTGAACCAACCTTACCTCCCTGGAATAAACCCCATTAGATCATGGTGCACAATTTTTAAAATATGCTTTTGTATGCAATCTGCCAAAATTTTATTGAGAATTTTTGCATCTATGTTCATCAGGGATATTGGTCTGGAATTTTCTTTCGTTGATGTGTCTCTGTCTAGTTTTGGTATCAGGATAATTCTAGCCTTGTTGAATGAGTTTGGAAGAGTTCTCTCCTTTTCTGTTTCATGGAATAATTTGAGGAGTATTGGTACTAATTCTTCTTTGTAGGTCTCATTGAACTCGACTGAGAATCTACCTAGTCTGGACTTTTCTTAGTTGTTAGGCTTTGGATGATGTCTTCTATTTCCTTACTTGAGATTGATCTCTTTAAATTGTGTATGGCCTCCTGGTTCAGTTTGGGTAGATCATATGCCCCTAGAAATTTTTCAGTGTCTTCAAGCTCTTCTATTTAATGCAGTATAATTTTCAAAATAGTTTCTTATTCTCTTCTGTATTTCAATAGTATCTGTCATGATATTTCCTTTTTCATCATGAATTTTAGTAATTTAAGTTTTCTCTCTCCTTCTTGTCATTAGGGTGGCTAAGGATTTGTCAATTCTACGTATTTTTTCAAAGAACCAGATTTTGTTTTGTCATTTTTAAAATCATGTCTTTGGTTTCAAATTCGTTGATTTCAGTCCTGATTTGAATTATTTCCTGTCTACTACTACTTTTGGTGCTGATTCTAGGGCTTTGAGATGTAATGTCAGGTTGTTTATATAACTGATTAGAACTAATACAAAAAAAAAGAAGGGGTGGTTTCCTGCTGTATCAACAAAACCCAAAGAAATATTGTAATGCATTTGCAATTTCAGAATTCTGTTCCTTACTAAATATTTCATCTTAAGTCACCTTTCTCTGGCCCCCATTAGTTTAATGCCCATATTCTCCCTCAGACTTGATGTCAATAGTCCTCCTAAATGAGGGGCTATTCTATTGAAATCCACACATAGTGCCTAGCAAAATAGACACTCTGTAAGTGTTCACTGAATAAAGAGCAGAGATTAGATGAAAAACTGTGGCTCATAATACATATTTTTTTATAGTTTTCATGTTTTAAGACTTATCAAGATGCTATTCTCAGTGTGACTAAGTTGTTTATTATATTAAGCTATGCATATGTGTGCATATGCAGAACATAAATGTCCAAATATTGACCCAAGTTTCTATCACACTTGGCATGTATGCTTTCAAAAATTACTCAATAGCTGTGAATTTCATTATGGGCAATATAATCCAGATAATTCATAGTTCACAAAGTCAATTAACACCTGGCATACTTTACAAGCTGTAAAGAATATTATACTATTTCTTAGTGATATTAGTTTTGTATTCTAAATTTAAATATATATTCTTTACCAGAGTAATAAAGAAGGGTTAAGCCTCTTTATGTTGTTATAAAATACTGGACCCAATAAAACTTGCAGTTTAAACTAAAAGTAAGTAAATAAATTAATAAAAATTCCATGATGGATATTGTTTCTTTGTTAACAACAAGGCTGTATACTAAACATTTATAGAAATCTTGACTATGGTGATTACAAACAGCATTCTAGATCACTCTTATTACAGAAAGAAACTATGTCATCTTTACATTTTCATAGTTAACTTTCCTAATATAATAAAAACAAAGAGGACATAAAGTTGTTAATACTGTTTGACTTCATATGAAACTAGATGATAAAAACAACATTATCGCCTTTCATTTTCTTCTAAAAAAAAAATTACAATCTGAAAGTGTGGCTATTGCTCAAAAGCAAAGCTAACAATGGAGTTTCCATCAGTAGGTCACTTGAAACTGCCTAGAGATAAAAAATAAATAAGTCACTGTATTATCCTGAGATAAATATATAAGGTATCCTGATCCACTGAACATATATTTGAGATTGCCATGGTTTATGAACTTCCATTAAAAAAAAAGAAATGGTAAATTTGCCCTGTTTAAGGAATTTTGATGTTTTATCTGTAGTTCTTTATATTTATACATAATATAGGGGTTCATTTTGACATAATCATGCATACATGAGATATGATTTGTATAACGTTTTAACACATGGGTGGACAGCCTCACACTGTTTTTGGCACTCAGTATATCGGCCCCAAACAGAAATCACCATGGTCAAGTAGTTCTGCTACTTCCTATTCCTCTGGTTTGAAGGATTCCCTCCCAAATTCAAGGGTTGCCCATTCAATAGTATTAAGCAATGTAGTTTTTTGAAAAGTATCAAGTCAGGAGGGCTCTGCTTTCATGAAAAGGATTAGGTGTCTTTATGAAAGGCCTTGACAGAGGAAGCTCAGCCCCTCCGTGACATTTATACCTGCTGCTGTGAGGGGCACAACATTTTTCCTTCAATAACACAGCAGCAAGATGCTAGGTTGGAGCCCAGAGCGGCCCTTATTGGAGGATAGTACCTTGAACCTGTGTTTCCCAGACTCTGGAACTGTGGAAAATAAGTTTCTGTTATTAAAAATTGCCCATCCTGTGGCATTTTGTTATGGCAGTACAAATAAACTAAATCATCTTAGCAGGAGAGAAAAGGTGGGATAATCAGTACAGGTATTTTGGAATTCCTTTTCTTGAATGACCCCAGTTGGGTTGCTTGGAGAAGGTCAAGAGAAAGACAATAAAAATACCCCTTTAGTTTCAGTGATCAATAGAAGTTGGCATCCCATTATATTTTCATCTGACAGGGTTCTAACTGAGCCCACAGGACTGCTATCTTTGATTATGGAGAAATCTTTCATGAAGCATTTGTTGAAATATACATGGACCTCTGAGAAGAGAGCATTCCCTTTCCAGAGTCTTTTTAACAAAACCGGTTCTATATGCTTATGACTTAATTTTATTATTTGAGATGGTAACTCAGCTCAGTGTGAAATATAGCATATCTATAGTATAGAAGTAAAGGAAAAACATAATTTTTGTCAAAACTTTGGAAGTTGATGAATTTACAGATTCTGAACTACATACACTTTTTTTTATTGGTTGCTCAAGACAATACAATGATCTTGACATATCATACATTTGATTCAAATGGAGTATGAATTCTTATTTTTCCACATGAATATACACTTTTATAGACTGGATAAAGAGGAAAGCAATTAACTATAAAAGTTGTTACAACATTTGCCTTGTCCTTGTGGTAGTGGGTAGGTTATGCTCATTTGGTTAAACCTCTAGTTCATTCTGTTTAAAAGGTGCATTTGTGAGGAAATTCTTGTGTTGCTGGCTTCCTTGTGAACTAATTAATCAAGTTCACAAACAGAACTTCATGGTCACCTTCATGCAATTCATTCCTTTCTCTGCACTTGACATATGTTTTTTCTCAAATAATTTTAACTTTCTTTGGAAATGCATGATAAAAACAAACAAAAACCAAAAAATCTCCAAATCCCAGGAACTTGATGGCAGCTCCAGGTCCACTGCTTCCTGTTGCCACCTTTTATTTGCTTTATCTATAACTTTAACCTTTCCAAATAATTTTTAAATGGGTGGGACCATTCTAAGTGCTATATTCCAGAATCCAGGAACACAGAAGGGCATAAAGGTAGAAAGAAAGAGGTATTAGCAGCTTTGGCTTGCAGTTGGGCTACATAGAAGATGACAACCACCTTCAAGTGACGAAAATCATTCTTACTACCTCATATGTGGTCTGCTTTAGAAGTCCCCCTCAGCTTGTGTCCCACTCCACAGTCTTTGAACTGTAAATCTGTCTAAATCAAAGAAGAAACTTTAAGGGTTTTTTTAAAACTTAAATATTTCTTATAGATGCAATACCTTAAATGTGATTAAAATACAGCTAACATTTTTGTGTTTAGAATGTAATCAAAGATAACTGAAGGCCGAGTAGCTCCACAAAGTAGACAACATGGTCTGAGATGGGAATTTAAACACTGGTTTGTTGTATTTATATTAAGACCATGTTTAAAATGGAATGTTATTTTTTTATAACTTCAAATTTTTAAAATCTATCAGAAGGCAAATAACCACATTTTCATACTTTTATGAAATTGACAAACTTCTTCACTGTCCACTCAAAAACCTGTAACCCATAGTAAACAGGTAACAATGTTTCTTTCATGGTCTGCTTTGCACAAATGTTCCAGTCCTATAATCATCCTTGGTCCATAAAATCACTATGTGACTTCTACACTAATAGCCAGCCCTGAACTTCTGGTTTTCATCCAATAGAAACATTCAACAGAAGCACAGTGGAAAATTCATATTTAAAATTTGATCTGTAAAATTTCCAGGGTACAAATTATAACAGCCCAGGAGGTAAGCTGAACTCCCTGAAGAATACCTGAAGGTTAGAACTCCCTGAAGAATACCTGAAGGTTCAGCCTGCTCATTCTTGCCCCCTCCCCTCTTATCATTCACAGAGTTTATCTAAGTCTCTGTCACTATTTATCATTGCTTAGTGATAAATCTCTTTTAATTTATTGAAATTTAATCTAAACAAAATAAATTTTCAACTTAACAACTCTATTATATTCCTAAAATTAAAACCCATAATAAAAATCGATCATTTGTTTCAAAGTCTTTCCTCTGGAGAGCATCAGGAGTTACAACATACAATTATGCATAAATTTATTCATCTATTCTTTCAATCAGTGAATTTCTACTGGAGCACCTTACATATATCAGTATAACACAGTATGAGGTATTAGAGAGCTTACAGTCTCATGCAGTAGCTCTTACCTATTATTTTGTTTATGGTCCCTTGTAATATTATAAATGCAGGAGATACTATTTTAAGGAAAATATCATGAGCGTATAACAGAATTTCACATGAATCCAGGATGGCTTTGTGGATAAAGTTCTAACAATTTCATTCCTGCCTTTTTCTTGAGTCCTTTAGCTTACATAGTAAGTCTATTCCAGTAACTACACTCTCACTATTTTCTTTCATATTCAAATTTCTGATCTCCATAACTTTCCTGTAATGCAGATTTTTCTCAGCCTATCTTTTTATATTTCTTCCTACCCTCAAGAACGAATGTTGACTCTCTAAAATATTCTGGCTCCTCTCAAATTGTTCCTTTTTTTCTGGTATTTCTCTTTATGCCTAACAAAATATCATCTGTCAATGGTGTGATTTCAGTAAACTCCTAATTCTTGCCTTCAATGTCCGTCCTTTTCATCATATCACATCTGATGCCAGATGTATGCTCGAGAAGCACAGATTTGAAAATGACCCTTTTTAAATAAAACATTTTCCCTCACCCCTCATGCCCATGGGAGAAAGCATGTGATGCCTACAGAGCAAATCCATTTTGAACTCTGCTGACACACACTTCCTCTACCTGAAATCCATGCCACAGGGAAACCCCAAGTCTTTGCTTGTTATTGATGACAATGCTCATTTCCTTACCTTGATGATTTTTCTCACCTAAAATACACTTCCATATCATCTTCTGTTTATCTCTGCCCATGTGTTGAAATCTAAATAAAATGCCTACTTCTCTATAATACACACACACACACACACACACAGAGAGAGAGAGAGAGAGAGAGAGAGAGAGAGAGAGAAGTTAAAATGAATGGCTAAGTGGCAACGGAAAGAATTAGTGTAGGAACTATGTTAAGGGTAGAAGTAATAGCATGTGATTCCTGATTTTAAACATAAGGATGATATTAATTATTAACAACAGCAACCATTGTTTAGCAATGACATTGCATCCAACACTACATAATGTGTTCTACATGCATTAATAATTTATATAAACATACAGATGAAATAGTTGCCAATAAAAAGATGTCACTGGTATTTAGAGTGAATTGACATTTGAATGCAAGTTTATCTAAATTATGTCAGGGTCTTAAGTATAAGAACATGATTTGAAGGCTTAGAGCCTTAGGCACTTGGCTCAATTTTGAGAGAAATAAAAAGGATTTCATTTTTGAGACATTTAATTTTGAAACATATAAATAAATCTCTAGATGACACACTTACCCATTAATCAGAAATACAGAGGTTGAACTTAAGAGAAATTATTCATATAGATATTGATTGAGGAGTCATTGACGTGAAAGTGAGAGGTTAATTGTTATAAATAGATGTACACCCAAGTGAGAAAACAATTAAGGAAAAGAAAAGAAAGCGAAGCACTATGTTTTGGAAAAATTTCCATGCATGATAATGAAGAAAAAGAAGGAGAGGGAAGCCAGGGGAATTTCAAGAGATACACTGGACCAAAAATATTGGAGTGCTTGTTATGGAAAATGACATGATGATCTACATTTAGAAGATCTTGGAGATCTCTGAACTAGCAGTTATAGCAGAGCAGGAGGAACAAAAGCTACATGGAGAGGTTCAGCTGTGAGTCCTATGTGCCTTTGGCCTTCTGCAAAATAGAAGTTTGTGATTCATCTACAGAACTGATTGGAAAAAAATTCTTAAGTGTCACTAAGTACGGTCTGCTCCTCTAAGAACTGTATTCACCATCCTTTTATAACTTTCCAGGTAATGTAGCCCAGCCACCATTCCTCAAAACTACTATGTACCCTCACAGAGTAACGTAACATAGTCTTTTGAGACAGGATTTCTCTTTTCTAGTTGAACTGCACTTAGTGTCCAAATAACTATTATTCCACTGAAAATATTGACCTACCACTATAATTTGGTGATTCCAGTGCTTGAAGGCCAGTGTCACTGTCCATCACATTAGAATGGAAGGGCCTTCAGTCTAGCTGGGCCTGGTGGTGCATACCTATAATCCCAGTGACTTGGAAGTTTGAGGCAGGAAAATTAAAGTTTAAGGCCAGCCTCAGCAATTTAGGGAGATGCTCAAAAACTTAGAGAGATCCTGTCTCAAAATGAAAAATAAAAAGGACTGGGGATGTAGCTCAGAGGTAGAACATCTCTGGGTTCAATCACCAGTATCAATAATAAATACATTAATTAATTAATTAATTAATAGGCAATGAGGCAATATCCTCAAGTAGCACACCCCTTGGAAACACACACACATGTGCATATACATACACACATGTGAATATACATACACACACATTAACCTCCAGCACCAAACATCATACAAAATTAGGCATCCAAAAGTGCTTTTGAATTAATTTATCGGTAAATGAATGAGATGAATGAATAAATAGCCTTGTAAAAATAGAATAATATATTTGAGAGACAAAAGATAAACAAATTGTATTCTGTGTCCCAATGTTATTTGATTAATAAACAGATAAAGGGATACATGAAATAAAAAAGATTTTTTAAACAATGAAAACTCTCCAGTGATAATTTAAATATTTAAGCAAAGTTTCAATGGCTGGCAGGTTAAGAGCAAAATGTAGACCTTCCTCAGTAAAGCATTGAACTAGACAATCTCAATGACAAAGTATAACACTACACATGTTTTAAAATAATCTTTCACTAGATTAAGAATGAAAAATATCTGGATTGGTAAATGTTAAAATCAGTATCCTTGTCTTTAAATAATAGCATTTGTACTTCTCATTTATGATAATGTCTATTTTACAAGTGATTATTGAATTCTGTCATTCAGAATAAGCTAGGTTAGGATGTAGTACTTATTTTGTCCATTTTCCATTATTATAGCAAAATACCTGAGGCTGGGTAATATATAAATAAGAGATTTATTTAGCTCATAGTTTTGTAGGCTAAAAGTCCAAAATTGGTGGCCCCATCTATTCGGTGTCAGGTGAGGCCCTTTGACTACATCCCATTATAGTAGGAGTCCCTGAAAGAATAATCACTTGGCAAGATAGGAGATTGGAGACCCAGGGGTGAAAATAGTCGAATTCAAAGAAAGTATAACAGTGGTTATGATGAGCTGGGGAAAAGTGAGGGAATAGTGAGTTAATGTTTAATAAGTATACCATCAGTTTGGGATGATGAAAAAGTTCTGGAAATGGATAATGGTGGTGGTTACAAAACAATATGAATGTACTTAATGCCACCAAATTATACACTTTAATAAATGCTAAATTTAACTGGGAGTGGGGGTACATGCCTTAATCCCATCCATGAGGGAGTCTGAAGCAAGAGGATTGCAAACTGAAAGCTAGCCTCAGCAACTTAGCAAGCGCCTCTCTCAAAATAAAATAGAAAAGGCTGGATGTGTGGCTCCAGGGTAGAGTGCCCCTGACTTCAGTCTCTAGTTCCACAAAATGAAAAAACAATAGTAAATTTTAGGTTATGTAAATTTTGCCACATTATGAAAAAAACATGATACCTCCCCCCAATTTCTCTGTGACCATTTTCTAGGACTAGCTGTGATGTCTCAATTCTGCATATGTGTCTGAATTTTGGCTTTGAATAAATGAGACAGACTGGATAAAAATCTGCTCCTTGAATATCAGTAATAATTCAGAGACAAAAGAAAGACCCAAGGGACAGAATTTGGTTTCTGCTAATTGAGATAAAAAAGATCTCAACATTAAAAAGATGTAACTTTTTTCCCCAAGGTGATGAAACTGATCATGCCTCTTATACTAACATAGTCAGAGTGAATTTCTATTTTAAGTGTCCTCCCTAAAACAACCCTACTGTGTGTGTGTGTGTGTTATAAACTTTTAAAGTTAAAACTGCAAAATTAGCAAATCTGGGACCATAGACCTAGTGACCAAATGTTTATGCACTGCTTACTATATGCCAGGCTCAGCACAAAGCACATGAAATGAACACGAGAGGAATAAAGCCTACTCCTTGCCTTTGAAGGACCTTTGCACTAATGGATGAGATGGGCAAGTAAATAATTCATAATGAAAGATGTATTTGGTGTTGTGGCAGGCCAATTAATTCTGCATGGAAGGGTCACAGAAGGCAGCACTGATACTTGAGGAATGTTTAAAAGGGCAAATGGGAATTGGTCAAGTGAAAAATGGCGGTGAGTTGAAACAAACTGGGTTGGCATTCCTAGCAGAGGAAATGGTACTAGGAAAGGTATGGAGGCATTCCAAGTGTTGCATCCCACTGAGACAAGAAATCCTTAGCTGCAATTAGGAATGGAACATCTGAAGAAGTGGCCTGAGATGAAACCAAAGGTAAACCAAGGCCAGAGTTTGAGGGTGTTTGAGCAACACATAATCCCTCTTGATAATATTGTTTTCAAAGTATCTCAGTGTATTCCTCCTAAACATCATGATCTGTGCTACTCCTATGTATTAAAGATTTACAAAAATATCCTTAAATCATCATATGTCCTTATTATGATGGACATATAATACTTTGAGATATTGCCAAAATATGTGAAAAATAAAAATAGGCCGTATTTATATACCACATAAAAATATTCAAAGTATAAAAACCGTTTTTCTTAAACAAAGAGATCTCTATTTTCCTTAAACATAGAGACCACAAAATTTGAGGGAAAATATATATGTAAACAATGAATTCAACACTTAAATTTCATTCTGCTCAAGTCCAAAGGGAACAGCCTGGCAGGATCAAACTCAGATGACCCTGAGTTACACAAATAAGCCTTACGTTATATGGACCTAAAACTCTCCACCAGGAGTTTGCAAAAATGGAAACTAAATCTCAGATTAAACCCCAGTCCAAATCATCTTCTACTGAAGTTACAAAATTCCACATCCCCTGACCACATTCACCCCTGACTTATTGTTAAGTCCAGGACTATTTCAGTTGCTAAGGCTACTCTGTCTAACTCCTAAAATATTAACTATAATTTTTCAAAAGAAACAGCAATAATCAAAGTAGCTGCCCAGTTCAAATGCTTCATATGGGTAGTTCACTTGACTAAGGTGATCCTAACTTAAGGTATAAGTCTGTTAAAATACTGGAAAATTTGAGAGAAACCCTAGAGGACATTGGTAAGAAGTAGGGGAGTCTATAAAATTTTATACCAACAACCATAAAGAATAATTGATTCTCAAAACTTTTCCAGGTATCTCTCTGAGCAAAAGAAAATATAAAGGGAAATTTTTATATAAGTCTATCATCATGTCTTCTTTCATTCAAAAGCAGAATTATGGGATTTTAAACATGTGTATGTAACTGTATAGTTAGGATCTTTGGAACATCAGATCTTTCTAGTAATCAAAGATGTCTATGTTGAGAAATCATATATCAAACTCTTTTCAACAGGATCAAACTTACTACCACTTACGAGGATAGTGGGAAAAACTTTTTATTTATATATAGACTATTTTTCCTGATGACTTGTAAATTTTTAAAAGGAAATCTTCAATAGTAGTATCTTACATAATAATTAACATTTCCTAATTCTAATTCAAAGGCCATTAGAATAGGATTTCTGTTTCCATTGGGGTCAAACTAGTCACCTCAGTCTTCCAAAATAAAATAATGTAGATCAGGTGTCTTAAACAACAGATATTTACTTTTTCACAGTTCTGGAGGTTGGAAGTACTTAATCACTGTCAGCTAGTTTGGCTCTTGGTTAGGACTCTTTTCTCAGTCTATAGACAGTTATCTTCACATGGCCTTCCTTTGTTACATGGAAAGAGATCTTTGTATCTCTTCTTTCTCTGAGGACCCTGGCTTTATCAGATTAAGGCCCCATCCTTAGACCCACTTATACTTTATTAAGTCCTTCAAGGTCATATATAAGGATGGTCACATTGTGAATTCAAATTTCAACATGTGAAATCAGGATAGACACAATTCAGTCCATAATAGGTGCTCAACTAGAAATATTTTTATCTCCCTACTACAAGTATAGTCTTTTAGCAAAAAGCTATATCAAACCTACGAATGTTCGATATTGTTTATGGAAGTTCTCACAATAAGAAAAGCTTGAGACAAGGGCAAAAATGTCACCTACATTTTCCATTGGGAACTAGCCTGTAGAGACTTCAGTTGTACCGTTTACTATGCCCCCATAATACTTTTAATGCAATAATACTTCCGTCACCAAACTCTCCATACCTTCCTCACTAAACTTGTCAAACTATGCTATAATTGTTGATGATTCTCACTTATTTGTCTGAGCAATTTGACTGATGGGACTGCATACTAATCAAATGGAAGAATGTTGCTTTACACAGAACAGGAAACTCTGCCCAATTACAAACAGGGATAAAAATTCAAGCATGCAAAATACAAGGTCTTATTAAAGCAAGGTTAATGAAATGGCCTGATAAATCTTCATGGCTACCTGATGGAGTTTTAAGGTTCTGAGTGTCAATTATTCATGATGTCATTTCTGAATTTTGGTTGTTGCTCGGCGCATTATCACAGTTTCACTACATTTCATTTGATTTTTGGTTAAAAAATAGTTTAGTTGGTGTGCTGTAAAACAACTCTATTTAGTATGGAATCTACAGGAAAAATGGGATTATCTTTCTTAATAAAATCACTAAAATCATAGACATTTTTTAGGACTATGTCCCACTCTTGTCCAGAAGTCCAAGGGTAAAATGGGGTAAAATGCAGGAACAAGAATGGGAACACCACGAGGCACAGTGGTGCAGGCCTATAATCCCAGGGGCTCAGGAAGCTGAGGCAGGAGGATCTTAAGTTCAAAGCTAGCCTCAGCAAAAGCAAGGCATTAAGCAACTTAATGAGACCATGTATCTAAATAAAACACAAAAAAAATAAGGCTGGGGATGTGGCTCAGTGGTTGAGTGCCCCTGAGTACAACCTCCAGTAGCAAAAAAAAAAAAAAAGAGAGAGAGAGAGAGAGAGAGAGAGAGAGAGAGAGAGAGAGAGAATACCAATTATGTAGGAGGAGAGGGCTCCAGGAACAGCATTGGGAGGCATGATGGGATACTGGCTATAAACTTTGCCTTTTCAGGCTAGATATCTCTTTCCCATTTCCTGCTTGAGTCCTTTGAACAAATCATTCACCCCCCACTGTCAGAATCCTGTCAGAAATCAAATAAAAATGTCTATCTTATAGGATTATCTTGGAAAAATAAGTGCCCAAATATTTTTAAAGCACTTATCACCATGCCTGGTACATTTCCACGTCCCAAAATGGTAGTGAATATCATTATTGCTGTTAGTAATGATGTCAACAAAAGAGCAAGTTCCCACTATCTGAAATGGTTCATGTTCATGAAGTGTTTGTAAATTAGTGTTCAAATTCACGAGCAAGACTGTAAAGATCTTTAGACAAGTTTCTGTTTAAAGAGAATTTGAACATTGTTTGCCATTTGGTTGATTTACTTCTATTAAATTCTGTCAGTCAAGGGTATTCACTAAAAGGCTCACTTAGCAAAGGCATTAGATTGAGAATAGCATTGGATGGATAACTAGAGTTTCCTTAGGACTTAGCATAAACATTTGGGTCCACATTACAATTCCCATCTTCTAGATGATAGTGTCAAAGTTCAGAGAGGTTAAGTAAAATGTTTAAGTTACTCCAGCTCTTAATAGCTATGCTGAAATAGAACGAATACCTTTATAAAGATCACTATTGAATCTTTTCTAGTTTGGATTGACATTTTTTAATAGGCTAGATATCTTAGGTTTTACAAGATTCCTGTTATCTGTCTTAGGGTTCAGCTCTACCTCATTGCTATTCAGGATATGTAAATTAATGATGTGTATGTATTCAGACAAAACATAGGCATCAAGCAAGTTTTGACCCCCACACACATTTTGCTGATCCCTATTCTACTTAGTGGCTATACTGTAGTTTAGTTTTAAGAAAAACCCTTAAGTATTAAAGAAAATTGCATTTATCTTTTGTCTACCCAATAAATTTAGATTCTAAAATAATAGTAAAAGTCCTCTCTTTTAGTTCATTTAAAAATGTGCTTGAAGGCGGGCATGTTGGGGCATGCCTGTTATCCCAGTGGCTCAGGAGGCTGAGGCAGGAGGACACAAGTTCAAAGCCAGCCTGAGCAACTTAGCGAGGCCCTAAGCAACTCACTGAGGCCCTGTCTCTAAATAAAATATAAAGAAAGTGCTGGGGTTGTGGGTCAGTGGTTGAGTGCGTCTGGATTCAATCCCTGGTGCCAAAAAAACTTTAAAAAAATAATAAAATGTGCTTACTGAGCATCTTTAGTCCTAGATATATATTTAGTCATTCAGATGTATTTTAGATTGTTATAGTATATTTTGATATATATTCAATGAATAAATGAATTAGTAATCTATAATGAATTTACTGGTTTATATGGATGCAGAATGTTCATATTATGTTATTCCACCTACTCAGAAATATTCTCCAGATATTTGTGGAAATGTCTCCTATTTGCTGGGTGTTCTGCTAGGAAGTTGGGCTATACAGAAGAATAAGACATAATCTCTCCTTCCCAAGGATCTCAAATCTGGGAGGCAAGTAAACACATGAGCATAAGTATTAAATTTATGAGAGTTATGTCAACCCTTTCTGGCAACTCGGATATGCTAAATGGATTAATCCAGAAATACTCTCAAATTTAGCTTCCACAATACCAATCCATATGGAACTAGTATTCAAGGATTGTGGGAATCTACGCTTCACACAGAAAAAAATTAAATTATTCCTCCATTTACCCTGGATTGAATTGATTTTAGGAGAATCAAAACTAGAAACAGCATTCCACACTAGATATTATTTTCTTTCTGCCTACTAATTTTATGTCAAAAATATCAGTGATAGCACTCTCAAACTTAATATTGACTCTTTGGCTATACCATTATTTTGGAAGTAAGTTCTTTAAAATTCTGTCCTTTATAGCTTATGTTATTTTTTTTTTCTCACTCTTATGTATAATTGGTCTCCGGCACATGCATTTTTGCCTTTTTTTCTTAACAGCATTGATGTTACCACAACAGAATGAAGCCTAAGTAGGTTTTGTCTTCATGGTGTCAAATGCATGAGGCACCATAAAAATTACCAGTGGTAACTGATGACAATTCAAGGAAGATGAATCAAATGCCAAAATATGTGGGGGGAAATACCAATGCATAAAAACAGAAAAAAAATGTCTGAAATTATGATGGCATAGCTTCAGAAAGCATATATTAAGAAGGGGTTTGGAAAATAGTCACATAATCTGGATGAGATAAGTGGATTTCATTTGTCATAACCCTGGGATATGAGTCTTTCAGATCATTGTGAATGATGCTTTGAGTGTTATAATAGAACTAAAGATGTGGAAGCATTTGATTTAATGCACAGACATCAGTTTTGTCTGCCAAATCCCAAAGAAGACATCTATAAGCCCATCAATCAACATCAGGATCTCTGTGTTGAGCAAATGACATCCAAATCATAAAGCCGTCATCATTTAAAATGCATTTTTAAGTCACTGTTCCACTACCATTTCTAATGGATATATTTTTAACTCCAATAATTAATCAACTCTGACACATTTCCTTCCTTTTTTTTTTTTCCTGTTCTCTGAGATCCTTCTTTTCTAAGAAGCCATTTTCAATTTCCTGTATGCAGAAAACCAACCAAGGTACTCTGGTTTTGAAGCTTCATTTATGAGTGGACTGTGGAGATTTATAAATTAAAATACTTGAAAAGCAATCTTCAGCTCAGATAACAATTTGACATACATGTGCTGTGATCAGAGTGACACCTCCATCGGGAATACAAATCTGTTGCTCAAGACTGTGTCTCAAAAAGGCGTTGCTTGTAAATGATGCTCTTCTAGTCCTCAGCTCTATTGCATTTCCCCACCTCTTTAGGAACCATTTTATCAGACAATTTCTCTTAAAGAGATTCCAGTACTGTAATTTGCCTTTGCTTTAATCAACAGTGAGATAATATAGAAGCTGCACTAAATGATTCAGAATGATTTCATTGGCAGGAAACCCATTAGTGTAACCATATTTTCCCATACTTTTCAGCACCATGTCCTGTCATTTGGAAATAATAGGTACCATAAAAGTAAATTTTAAAAGCTTAAAAAAAAAAACAAGATCAGAGCAATTGGTGTTTATTTGGAAGTTAATAATAACATTACTTCAAATAATCAAAATGAAGATTTTTTCCAGCATATTTGAATGAAATTTCTATATGAAAAAATGCTGAAGTTTTACAGTTAAGCATGCGACATATTTACATAATTATTTTCATCAGATTCAAATATGTAAGATGTGTAAACTTAGAATCATACTAATATGAATGTATTCATTTCTAGTAAATTGATACATAAACAATAAAAGGAAAAGGAAAAAAGTAACAGGGATCTGAGAACATGAAGGTGTGACTAATACATACACTAAAGCATTTTGAATCATTGTTCTAAGGTATATGTCTCATTATTTTCAATGGTATACCAAAGAATTCAAAATACTTTAAACGCATTAGAAATCATCATGAGAAATACAATTACAAATTTTAATGGATACAATGGCAGATAGTGGGGAATAGAAATCTAAAAATTTAGAATTCCTTCATTCATATACTTCAAGAACCTGCTCAAGTTCCTCACAACCTGTGGGCTTTTGATGAATATAAATGGATAAAATGATTTTATTCTCTAAAAGCCGAGATCCTAGAACATTCTCCAATTCTCCAAGTAGAGCACCATGGCACTCCAAATTTTAATGAGACTACTTTGTAGCCAGAAGAGAGGAGTTGGGAGAAATAAGATTTCAAATAATAGGGTGATGGTAATAGCTGGAAGGAGCTCAAGAAGTTTTTTTTTAATTGAATGGAAATTTCCAGTTATCATGTTGCAGAAGAAAAACTTGGTAACATTATAGTAGTGAGTAGGAAATGTTAATCCTTAATGAGATTTCCAAGTTCCTACTCCAAACCTCTAAATTTACTAGGTCTCTTCAAGGTGAAGGTGAAGAGAGCGTTTATGAAGTAATAGCAAATGCCTACAGTGTTATAATTAGATCACACAAATCAAGTGGTCTTAAGTCTTCATTTGATTGCTACACCCAGTGAAGACATATGAGCCATTTAGTGGAGTCACCACACTGCAATGGTTAAGTCCTAGTTTTCATTCCACATCTGGCTCCTAAATTTACCACCAGGATTAAACAAACTTGTGAAAGTAATAGTAACTTGGACCTCAGTAAGTAAAAACTTTAAACAATGCTTGTCTTTATGCAGGTGATGTTTAAAAGGCTGGGTAAGAAAAATGAGTGAATCTGGAGTGTTTAAAAGGACCCAAATCTTTTTGATCTACTAAGAATGAGAACCACCACATTGTGACACCTATTTCATGCATGCATTAAATGATTTTGAGCTGAATGTCCTGGTGCATGCCTGTAATCCCATTGGCTCAGGAGGCTGGGGCAGAAGGATCACAAGTTCAAAGCCAGTTTCTGCATCTGCCAGGAGTTCAGCAACTCAGTGAGACCCTGTCTCTAAATAAAATACAAAATAGAGCTGGGGTTGTTACTCAGCAGTTGAGTGCTCCTGAATTTAATCCCTTGTACCCCTCAGAAGAATGCTTTTGAAATATAAAAACAAGAGAGGCTCTTTAACTCATCCAAAGTCACAGAGCTGACAGGTGCCAGAGATGATTTTTAATTAACAGGCTAATTGCCAGTGTGGCTTATCTCTTAGCCAATAGAATATGCAGTCTCCTATTTGCATTTGTATTATGGTTACTAGCAATTAAACTATTGCATCTGAGTTGTTCCTTATAAATACAAGCAATTTTCAAAATAGCATCCTCTGATAGCCTAGAAATCATATGACCAAAAATCACAAGATCATTTTTCTCTTAAGATCCAAGTCTAAAACAAGAGGAGAATAAGCTTGTGATAATTCTCCCTTATTATCTCTTCTTAGAATAAGCTGAAAGCTTTAAACTATGAACAGGGAAGATGTCTGTCTTCATGAGAATTGTGTTCCCATGCCAATAAAAATGATAAAGAATAAAGTGTTTTGTTTCAACTTCATTGTTTGACTAAAGCACTTAAGCCCCAAATGTATGATCCCAGAACTATCTAAGTGTCTATCATACTTCACAATGTGAAAGACAATTTGGATTTGATTTTAAAGTATCCAAGGAAACAAAATTGGGGGAAATTGGATGAAAAAGAAAAAAAAAAATCCCCAAAGCCTTGAAGAAATTTTCCTCCCACACTACATTTCTGGACAACACTGTCAACAGAGAAACATTTCACACCCCCTGTCTTTAAAGTTGGATATGCTTAACTGGCCAGGGCTTAAGAAGATGCTATGTTTATTCTGTGGGAACATTTGCTAAGAATGAGTTTTACTGGACTACTATGAAAGTTGGTTTTGTTGTTTGTTTGTTTGTTTTTTATGTTAGGTTTTGGGATGACTTTGTTTTCTTTGGGATGGAGAAAACAACTTTTCCTACAATTTGGTGGTGGCATGGAACCACCTCAACCAGCCCCTCATGCATCCCACACACTCTGTGTAATATATAAATCCAAAAACTTCTGCATAAAAGTTTCTCAATTTCAGGAAGATTTAAACCACAGGGAGAATAATTCTAGATGATGCCAAACTACAGGGGTTCCTGGGCAAACCGCATATCATTTCCCCTCTCTCATCTAACTTGAATGTTGGGGCCTCAATTTAAAAACCAAAGGTCAAGTGGTTTTGCTGATATGTGAAAGCTAAACCACAATAAACAAGGAGGGGGATAAGACAAATTCAGTAGATTAGACAAAGGTGAAGAAAAGGAAGTGAGGGTGGTTAAGAATAGGAAAGACAGTAGAGTAAATTTAACATATGAAATTATCTAAGTGAAACCCACCATCATGCCCATACAAGAATGGAGTCCTAATTAGAGTATGATATACCATATGCTTGTGTAATTTTATCAAAATGCATTCTAATGTCATGGAAACTAAAAAAGACCAATAACAACATTTTTAAAAGCCAGCCTATTCTGATTCAATGAGTGCCTAAATGAGAAGGCTGGACAATTTTACTTCTGATAAATATGGTGCCCTGCAGCTCCTTCCGCCGTCTCCACATCTCATCTCCTGACCTTTTCTCCCACACACAGCCATGCACTACACACACAAACCAAAGAGTGCCACCATGACCCTGGGTTATGCTTTGCCTGTCTCTACCTCAAGGACATTATGCAACCTCCAAACTGCATTAAGCCAGACTCCTGCACAGGTGAGAAAAGACAGTCTGATGGTAGACTTTATGTACTAAGTAGCACAAGGAAGAATTAGGAGTATAATAGGATGTTTTCAGTATTGTTAAGATTCAAATTACCTCATTTTTTTTTCTTCTTTTAATCATGATAGACAATTGCAAATGTAATGTGAAAATAGGTATGGTATGAAAGCATAATTTGTGTCTCAATCAAATTCAAAAATGCACAACCCCACTACAACGCTGTACATGTGCTGGGACAGTGTGTGAGAACACTTAAGGGAGGAGCTGCTTACCAGAATGGGGACAAGGTGAAGGGAAATGAAAAACAAACAAACAATAAAACAGAGAGTAGTGCCATCCCTGAATCCACAGGGCAAGAGCAGAAGGGGTTGAGTTTATGTCACATCAGATAGCAGCTGTGGCCTTAGGGAGAGGACCAAGGTCCCAGCAGAAGGGCAATCACTGTCATCTGTCTCTTCCCGCCTGTCCTCTGCTCCAGTTCCTCTTACTTTCTAAGTCAACTGGAAGCCAGAGGTCAAGGGAGCTGCAGTCTAGACAGGCTGAGCTTAGACAGCACATTGTCAAGTACACTGGAAACAGAGAATATCCAGCATAAGCCTGCGGGCAGATTATCTATAAAATATAATACATCAGTTGATTGATATATTGGTGTTCTACTAGTTTACCTGAAGTCTACTGAATTCAAATATAGTAAAATGTGGAAAACCGTTTAAATCGAATCTACCCTAGGTAAAGTTGGAAAACCATCTCCTCTTCAAAACCCAACTAAAAACTAAGTTGAAACTGCATACGCAACACCTCCATGAATAAAAATATTTATTAACCAACGTATTGCTTTCTTTCAAAATAAATTGCTTTATACTTGGAGAGAGAAGAGATTGTAATCAGATCTTTTCTATTCTGTCTTTGCCCTGGGATTTTAAAAAGCATTCTGCTACATTTTCAATTCAGGCTTAGAAATCAAGGCCATGAGACTCTGGGAATTGCAAAATGATCGTTTTACCAATAAAAACGGTTTTGAGTGATCACACTAGGCTGTTTTTGTAAACTGAACTTAGTCCAGGGGATAAACATTCCTATTCAGTGTGTGCTGTCATGCAAATTTTTACCATGCTAACAAATGGTGGAGAAATCCTAAAAAACTCCAGTTGCACCCATTGTCTGGGGTGTTGATAGAGTTAGCTACATAGCCAAGTAACTGGATGCTTTTTAAAGCCTTGATTGGCTCACAAGCAATAAAATGAAGCCTGACAAATACTTCCTTTCCTTTATGCTGAGGGTCTATTGATAGCTTCTGTGGGACTCTGATCAGGTAGTGAGAGGTTGGATACTTTCTCAGAGAGCCAAGAACAACTCCATCCCCTGATGGAGCCAGAGACTGGGTGAGTTCTCAGAGCAGCTGAAGCACTTAGAACCTGGTCCGGATGTCCACGGAAAGAAGAGTGATATCTTCAGGTTCTGAGGTTTAACCTACTTGCCATGAAATGACCACACAATGATGCTGGGACCTAGTCTCTGTTACAAGGTGTTCAGCGATACAGAGCTGTTAGGCAGAGAGCGAGAGAAAGAGGGTGACAAGTACGGACACAGAAGCAGCTTTCTTGACTCATGTGCCACAGCAGTTCCCAAGACTGGTGGATAATTACAGGAAAGAGCTGTAAATGGTTCTCATTTGCAGATGAGAAAATTCTCCTCCTCCTTCAGGCCACACCATTCAGAGCTGAGCCTGAGCCCAGCTGCACAGCCATTAGCTCCCTCCTGGATTGCAGCAATGCTGATGGCCTTCTATCCTTCCAGCCTCTGATTTGTTTTCCTTTCTCAGGGCCATTGCTCCTGCCTTTTTCCTGTCTGGACATTCTTCTACTGGCCTGGCCCATGGCTGCTTTTCACACAGTCCCTCTCCCCCTACCTTCACCCACTTCTCTCTCACTCTGGAGATCTGATGTTTCCTGCATTTCTCCCTCTACAGTAAGACGTAGGAGAACAGGGAGCTTGCCTGCATGCCCTCTTCTAACAGAGGGTCTGAATCACAGTAGACATTTAATAATATTTTTTTCAATGCATGAATGAAATTCTCATCCGGCTCTAATTATTGAGGAGCAGCTTGCCTAAAGACATATTTTCTTTTTCTTTTCTTTTTTTAAATGTGGGAAATTATACCACAAATTTCCCAGAACTTTTGTACTCACAAGCACTTGGAGCAGGCTTCTGGAATGTCTTCAGCAGCAATTCCTTGCCACGTCATTCTACTCAAGTCTTGCTGCCAACAGTCACCAACTGCAGTCCATGAGGAGCCGAGTCCTGCGTTCAGTTCAGCCTGTGATTGTGTTTTATTTTATATAGAACTTATTTCATCAGGAATCATGAGAACATTTTGTGGAGATGGCTCTTCTCTTGTAAATATATATTAAAGATCAAAGTCACTCAAACAAAAAATCACTGCCATTATTATATGGTCCAAAGATTTCCTGATCTAGTAGCTATGACAAAAGAACCTAATAGTCATCTCATAAAAGGTCCCAAGACTTAAGAGAAGGAGACAGAACAGAGTACATTTTTTGTTTGTTTGTTTCTGTTTTGCTGGCTGGAAAAAATTGTCTATCTTCTCTGAAAATCCTTTTCAATATTTATAAAATATGGACAACCCAGAACTTGCAGAGTCATTGTAAAAATTACAAGAATAATAAAGTTATATTTACATATAAATATCTCTACACACACATATATTACCATACGGACACATACTTACACACAGACTTCTGTGCTCACACAGACACAAGTTGACTTATTATTTAGCACAAAGCAGATACTTAAATATTTAATAACTATGAATTTTACTAGTGTGATACCAAAGTGTTTAGAAGATGGGAAAAATATCAAAATGTCAAATTGCCTACCTAGGAATCCATTCCAGGGTAAACAGAACTATCAAATAACCCCAAATTTGTTAAGTAAATCAAAAAGTAAAACTGGTATAAAGGGCTTTCCTAGAAAAACATTAACTACACTAAATCAAATATTTATAAGAGGGAAAAAAAAGAAAATGCAAGTGAAATGGCAGACATTCTTTCATGGAAATTTTATCTCTTCAAGAAAGGTAGAAGGGTCAACTGACAAATGTCTAAAAGATAAACTCTTCAATGTTTTTGTAGCTTTTGTGCTTGAAATCATACAAACAGGGGCTGAGGTTGTGGCTCAGCAGTAGAGCACTCGCCTAGCACGTGTGTGTGAGGTGCTGGGTTCAATCCTCAGCACCACACAAAAGTAAAAAAAAAAGAAAAATTAAAATAAAGGTATTGTGTCCAAGTACAACTAAAAAAAAATTGAAAAACATACAAACAAACATACTGCCTTTAATATGCATGCTTCAAAATTCATCACTAATTCCCAATTCAGATCCCAGTGGGTTTCCTGGCTCTGCCACCTAGTCTTGATATAGATGTCTTTATCATGGTCAGGGGGATAAACTTTCCTATGGCTGAGTTTGTACAAGAAAGGAACAGCAGACTGCTCAGAGCAGGGCACTTTATTGTAATTCAACCACTCAAAATCTTTATATTAGCTAGCTTTGATTCTGAGGGAAAATAGGAAGCTTCAGTATCAGAGGCAGGAGAAAACTTGGGGTGTACCTGTTAAATTTCTTCTTTACATCCATCCTTTTCTGCCTTGGATTATAACCACATGAGTGAAAAGTAGATGCTGAGAAATATGAAGAGGGGGGCAATTCACCAAAATTTCTACAGATGTCAAGTCCCCAAAGTAACAGTGTAAAGAATGGAAAGGGCATTTTCCCTGAAGGAAAGTGCCGCAGTCTGGCTGGGCACAAAGTAACCCAGTAGCCATGAGTCACTTGTAGGTTCAAACAGGAACTAATTTATTGCCCGAACTCTCCCCCTCCCCCGCGTGCCTGGGAACTCTCTCACCCTCCACCGGGCTCCAGGAGAACTCAAGGAGAACTCCGCAAGAACTCCAAAGTAGCAGCGCAGAGGCATCAGGAGCCCGTACTATTGCCGGACAGCAGGGGTCTATATACAACTGAATACACAGCCTGTTTCAATCCAGCATCATCCAGTCACAGCAATTATACCCAGCTTAACTTAATTATCATCATCTTAATTGCTCCCTGGCATCACCTCTCAACTACTCCTTCTGGCAAAATGCCATGCTCCATCCCGACTGGGCTGTGGCTCTCAACAGGAAAGACTGAGGCGCTTGGGACCTAGGCAAGTACACTGGCCTCAGTAGTGAGATGACCAGCCTAATGCTGGAAGGAAGAGAATCCATGGACAGCTGAACCCTAGGAAGAGCAGGCATCCCTAGGCCACCCTGTGAGGGACAGGCAAAGAGAATGAATGGCAAACACCCTGCAGCAGCACAATTACGCCTTATGGAAAATGGGAAAAATGGTTGGCAGAAATCTGGGGCAATTGCCTTTCTGGGGCTGAATTACATCCATATTTCCAGAAGCTCTGAAAAAATGAAATTCCAGGCTTCACTCTCAGAGATTTGGTCAATCTGTGCTGAGATACTGGAATTATGAATCCTTAAGATGTCCACAGGTATTGCCTTGGGATTTGAAAATATCAAATCTGGAGCATGAACAGGAGACAATTCCCGGGGCCTCATTTGTTCCTGGGGAAAACCTGAAAACTGTGCTGAAGAACAGAAGTTTCTACAGAATGGGAGAAAATTAAACAGGAAAATATTTATATTGCAGTTTATACATCTATATCCCTTACATAACTACTTCAGGGTAACTTGGCATTTGGGGGATGTTTGTTAGAGAATTAAGAAGCAAAATGGAATAGTAAAAATGAAGATTTCTAAAGACATTTTCTTATTCGACAATGCACAGAGAGAGAAACAACCAATAGTTGATTTGAATTCTTTTCTTTTTTCCTTAATAATTCTTGCAAATTCACAGTAAAAAAAAAAGTCTCAGATACCTTAAGTGTCTGGGTGTAGAAACAATAGAAATAAAATTTTAATTGCAAGTTAACTAAAAATATTGGTGTTTAATAATCTACTTTCTTTTGTGAACACTTCATAATTGAATAAATGGAGGAAAAATGGATTAAAAACAAAGAAGCTATTGAGGAATTCTCTCTGGACTCCAGTAGTCAACATTTCAGGAAGCTAGAAACCACCATTCAGCACCATTGCTTAAGTAGACAATCCCAAACCAAGTAGAATCTATGTCCTCACAGCGAGGATTCAAAAGAATGATAGGAATGAACCACCATATTTATCATATTTATCTGATTTTGGAATTATTATATTGAAAAGATGCAGCTGATATCCTTTAGGGAAATAGAAAATATTTTCCTTTATTGTCACTGTTTAATACTACTGAATGCAGGTAAACTTTTAAAAGCATGGTTTTCAGGTTACAAAGAATCCTTTCATCAGAACTGATAGCAGCCAGTGTGGTTTGCATCTCTTTACATATGTGAATGAGTACTTATTGTCACTACAGTTTTATTTCTAAAGTCAGAGAGAGATCTGGGGGTGTACTTCAGTAATAGAGTGCTTACCTAGCAGGCATGAGCCCCAGGATTCAATCCTCTGTACTGCCAAAAGATTTTTTAAAAATGTCATAGATAAGCATGTGATGATTTGTATAGGAGGTGTCCCCCAAAAGCTACTTTGATAATGCATGGGGTGAAATGATTCCATTATGAAAGTTGCAATGTAATCAGTGGATTTAGATTATTGACCCATTTGATGGATTAATAATTTGAAAAGACTACTGTACAGGGTGGTGACTGTTGACAGGTGGGGTATTGCTGGAGTAGGTCACTGGGGGCGTGCCTTTGTATCTGGTCCATGGCAACTGGATCTTTCTCCCTCTGCTTCTCATCAGTCACGAGCTGAGCACTTTTCCTTCAATACACTTTTGCACCATGATGTTTTCCCTCATTTGGGCCCAGTGCAATGGAGTTAGCTATCTATAGAATAAGATATGTAAAATCATGAGCCCAAAATAAACTCTATCTAAGTTTTTTTCTGGTCAGATAGTTTAATCACAGTGACTAAAAACTGATCAGCACAAGACATTAGTGGCTAACAAACATAAATGTAGCCTAAATTATTTCTGGTATACAATGAGTGAACAAGTGAATAGGTCAGAATGACACATGGCCATATGACTCCGCTATTCCAGGACACTCTTTATGCACTGTGGTATCTAGAAGGCTTTCTGTACAATAGTATAGGCCTCTTTCCTAACTACTGCTCGGCTGTTATAAGATTAGATCTTAACATAAGTATATATTTCTTTTTCTCTCCTGCAAACTATTGAGGATATCCTTCTCTTTTTCTGTTTTTTCTCTGAAGTAATGATTCTAATTACCCATCACTTAAACAGGAGATTTTTTACTTCTAAATAAAAAGATGCCTGTCATCACGGTGATACTATTTATGTCAGGTAAAATAGAGTTCCATTTCTGGTGGACTCTGCAGACTATGAGTCTCTTCAATCAGCTTCCAATATCTGCCATCGCTTATGCACGAATCCATTGACCAATGCCCCCGACATACCCAGAGTCTAGTACTTTCCATATACACTGAAAACCTCATCTGTATCTGCTATAGTTTGAATCTGAAGCTCCAAAGGCATATGTGTTAAAGACTTGGTCACCCACCTGTGATGTTACTAGATGGTGGTGGAACCTTTAGAAGGTGGGCCTAGTGAAAGAAAGTGAGGTAACTGGGGGCATGACTTTGAAGGGGATATTGGGACACTGGCCCCTTCTTGCCTCTGTTTTGCTTCATGACTGTCATAAAGGCACCAGGCCTCCTCCAGCACACACATACATTCCTGTCAAGATGCATTACCTCATCACAGGCCCAAAACAATGGAGTCAAAGTAAGCCCTTCCTATTGTGGAATGTATTATCTCAGGTATTTTGTCATAGTAATGAAAAATTGACTACAACAGTTGCTGGTTTTAGTGTCTTCCACACATCTTTGCACATATAAGTTTTGAACAAACTGTATTTACATAAAGCATTTTAATAAATATGTGAATATAAAGATGAGCTAATCATTATCAGCAAAGTAAGAGAAGAATTAATCCTCCTAACAAAAAACCAAGCCAAAGGTATTTAAAGTAAATAAAACAATGGGGAGAAAAGAATACCAAAATGAATTTAATTGGAATTCAATCTCCATTACTGAATAGTTACACCTGAATACATAACTATCTAAAAAATTCGATAAATCATGGAGTTTATTTAGCTTACCTTGGTCTTGAAACTATGTTAGAGTAATGTTCCAAAAAGGTGAGCTCAGACTCTTATCAGATAAATTTCTCTTTAGTTTTAATTTGAAAAACAAATAATCAATATCTACCATGAACCAACCTATTATGGTTTGAATCTAGAAATATATCCCCACAGCTCATGTTTTGGAAGCATGGTCTCAATACAGCAAGTTTCAGAGGTGGGGCTTTTAGGCAATGAAGAGAGTTAAAACCTCATCAGTGGATTAATCCATTGATGGATCACTAATTTGAATGAAGTAGTTGGTGATAACTGCAGGCAGGTGGGATGAAGCTGGAGGAAGTATGCCACTTGAAGAGTACCCTGGGGACTTTATCTTGTCTTTGGAGATCTCTCTCTCTCTCTCTCTCTCTCTCTCTCTCTCTCTCTCCCCCCACCTCCTTCCTGACTGCCATCAACTGAGTGGCTTTCCTACTCCATGCCCTTCCACTGCCCTTTCACCACAGTTTTCTGCCTCACCTCAGATCTAGAGCAATGGAATTAGCCAACCATAAACTGTGACCTTTGAAACCTTAAGCCCAAAATAAACCTCTCCTTCCCTAAGTTGTTCTCATCAGATATTTCAGCCATAGCAATGAAAATGCAACTAACACACAACCTTAGAATGGATTGGAAAAATGACTCTAAGCCTCATAAAACTAAGAAGCATATCATATCTGTTTTGCTCACCCATTTATAACACAATCCTTGAGCAGCCAATAAGCACATATTTATTTTCATAAAGGAATGGATTCATGCGCTCTGTTATGAAGATTGAAAGCATCTTCATGGATGAATTGCACCCTCTAGTCCAAAAAGGATTTTCAGACATGTTTGTTCCACACACCGATAAGCAGTAGGCAGGGCAAATATTGTTAGTTCTCACAGCCTCAAGAAAGCAACTAACTATTGGAGAGTTTATGCAATTTTCTAAAGGCCAGAAAACTAATTAAGAGAAAAAAAAATGGACTATTCTTCCCCTTATTTCATGTTGCCTACATCAACATGCTAGAGTGCAAGTCCATCTGCATGGTTTCCTATCAAAACTCACCTGGTAAGGACCACAATTATCAGCAATACTCCTTTTTTGTCCACAAGGAGATGCAAATTAAGCATCTTTTTATCTACAAATGTAGATGTGTCCAAAATATGGAATGCTTTTAGTTTCAACATGACACCACTAATGGAAAATTCTACACTTGACCTCATGTGATAAGTTGCAGTCAAAATGCTGGCACACAATGCAGAGATGTATGTAAAATTACCATTGGGCTATACGTATATATAAAATGTAAATGAATTCCATGTTTAGACTTATGTTCCATTTGCAAGATATTTCATTATGTCTATGAAAACATTCAAAAAAATCTGAAATCCCAAACACTTCTGATCCTGAGATTTTGGACAAGGATATTCAGCCTGCATTTTCTTTAAAAACATAACTTTACATGCCACCACTCTGTACACAGGAACTGATAAGTGTGGAGTACTGACATTTATTAGCTTATCTGAAGTCCTCAATTGCTCATTAATAGCATTTCCCACTTGAAACATAAGACACTGGAAAATTAAATGACTGGCCCAAAGTCAGAGATATAAGTGGCAAATTTGGAATTTGAACAATCTAAGTCTTGTTTCAAAATCCATGGTCTTTATTATGTAGAATGAAAGAAAAATTTTAAAAAATAGCTACTCTCTTAAAATATATGGAGACTCCTGTCCTAAGAAATAACTGATCATGCTTGCTGTGGACCTCTTTAATAAGATGTAACCCTGGTTTCCTTTGATCAGAAAGAATGCTTCAGAACTTCTCTGTGTTTACCATGCCTTGCTCCAGAAAAGCCTTTCTTTCCACTGAGATGTGAAACCACAAACTACTTGCTTTAGATAATTAAAATTCCTCTGCATCATCAGAATACATCAATAGCAAGAGTCCTAAGTAAATTTTTAAAAATAAAATTATTTGTTTTAATTAGTTATACATGACATTAGAATATATTTATGCAATTTAATTTTAGGTAAGCAATCACATTCTGCTAATCTGAAATGCCTTTCTAGGTTTATTCCCCTAACATATTCATTTACTGTACCTTTTAGGTTGGCTATATACAATTCTAAAATAACCAAGGCCACATAGTAAGTTGCCCCAAATATGGAATAAGACAAACAAACAAACAAATAAAATAAAGACACCCATTTGAAAAGTGGGTCAAATTTTTCTATATCATTGGATGGAAGGGAAGCCAACATATAAATGTTGGGAGTCATGTCAGATTTCCAATAGCTAATTCAAGCAAGCAGAAATGAAAACTGAATATATCTTTTTTTGTCTATTTCATTCTTACCTGCTAGTATGGGTAACTCAATTTATTCACTCTATAAAAACTTTGTATTCCTTGGAGAAAAAATGTCTATGGAATTATTACATTTATAGCTACAGACAACCTAATACCCAAAATATTCTTAAAAGAGCTACACTCTAGAAAATAAAGTGTCATCCTAAAATCTCTCACGCATGCTTTATTATAACAAGCCATGTTATGCCCCAAAGGGATGAAAAATCTCAGCAGTAAGCCATAATTTGCATGATATTCTTCTCAAAGGACTTAGTAGGGAAAATTTCTCTGTAGTAGATCACTTTGAAATTTACTGGCAAATCATTTGGATAAGTAAGTACTACATGTAGAAAAACTACACAATAGCCTACAAATTAATTACTTAAGCGGAATCCCTCAAAGAACTTGCCTCTGGAACTCATCCTTCTCACTCAAGAGTACAGTGTATAAGCAAACCATTTATAAACTAAAGTCTAAGTAATAATTCTGTAATTGCTCTTAAAGGAAATAAACCAATTTTTAATCCTATCTGAAAACATTTGAACTGATAATATAAGTGATATTTCACACCCATCTAACAAACCCACACCACACAAATACACATAAACACAACAACACATATGCATGGGTTCTCTCTCTCTCTCTCTCTCTCTCTCTCTCTCTCTCTCTCTCTCTTTCTCTAAAGTAGTTTTGTTCCTATGCCTTAGGATTTAGAACGATGTAGATAGAAAACTTCACATTGGAGAACATTTTCCTTCCATTTTCATAAAGTCTAAATGTTTCTTATTTATTTGATTCTACAAAATTATATCTCTCTCAAACTGTCAAAAAAAAAATCACTTGTCAGAGTCATCTTCAAAAATTAGTGGCTTGCTCCATGTCAAATGTACCAGTTGCTCCCATTGGTACCCTAGTGCTATGTAATTTGCGAACTTAGTTAAAGGCTCATAAGTCATAACCACATTCAAATTGAAAAAAAAAAAAGAAAAAAACAAAATTATCTCATTGTAAAGTTGAATCCATCCTTCAGGATGAGAAGATTGCCTGTAGCTGGAGAACAACCCCAGATTCAATCATGGGACCATTTTCAATCAGACTTAACTTTGATTCTCTGCTGCTTTTTTAAGATTCCCCAGATGTGGAACTTGGTCATAATTAGACCCAAGTTCTAACACTCAAATATCAAGAAAACATTGAAATTAATGATAGAGATTGTGTGTGTGTACGTCTGTTTGTGCATGTATGCATACACACAGCATGAAAACAATAAATCCTACCAAAATGAAAAAAGAAAGTTCTATGACCTGTCAACTGCTGAGTTTTAGTAGCTTTTTTCTGAAGCAGAGCAGTGGTATGATTCTGCCATATGCTCTGATTCATTGAGGAAGGACATATTTCTGACTTGGTATGGGGAATTTTTATATTTTAATTATTGATCTTCACACAAATATGATCTTCATTAAATTGTTTAGGTTTCTAATTACAAACAGTCAGTCATCATCTGAGACAATTGTTCATCCCTAAACATTTTTACTTATACCCGGCAAGCAACTTTCACTCTGGACAGGGGATATTTAGTCTAGGATGAAGAGGCTTGGGGGGAATACAAAATTAGAAACTCAAAAAGTAATAACAATCAAAACTACCATGTATTGTGCCCCAATGTACCATAAGCTGTACCAGGAATTTTTGACATGTGGCCTCATTTATGATGTACAACAATCTTAGTATCCTCCCTTTTATATGAGATAGCTAGGGATAGTTAAGATAACCAAGGTTATTCAACAAGATCAAGGTGAGCAGAGAACCAATTATCATTTGATTCCTGGAGTGTTTGCAAAACATATGTTTTGATCAAATTTTTGTGTGTGTTTGTACATGTGTGTGTTAATTGTATGGAAACAGGCCTGAATATTCAGCAATCCTCCAACTACTTACAGTTAGAGGAGAGGAAACATGAGAAGTTAGAGACCTAGAGTGAAACCTAGAATGTCCCTCTAATTCACCAGCTTGGCTCCTTATTCTACCCAGTCTACTGTATAGAAAATCATTTCCTTCTCTCAGCTGCCTATTGAGTATAAACTCCTCAGGCATAGAACCAACCCCTTCAATCTCTCCTCTCTCAACAATGTCCATCTCATCCATGACCTGGATTGAAAGTGATTCTCAATGAATGTTTATTGCTTTGTCCCCAAGGCTTTTTCTCTCATCACTAGGACAACCCTAACCTGACTTGTCCACTTCGACTATTTTTTGTTGCCTCTCATTAACCCTATATTCCTGTCTATAGCGATACCATATAAAAAGCAATATAAAGCCTTGCTTTCCTTTAGGAAATTAATTTTGTACTTTTGTATCCTTGCAAATGAGATAATGATGATTTCACAAGGGCGTGCAGGAACACTTGCTATCAGCTCAACCATCATTTTGTTTCCTTGATTGTTCTTAAGCTACTAAAAGTTCATAATTTCTCTCTTACTGTGAAGGTTTTGACAGCAACCCAGTCACTGTAAAACTATGCTCCAGGCCCTGAAGTAATGCATCTTATTAAAGCCTGACCTTTGGGGAAAAAAAAAGTAAGGAGTTAAATATTTTACATGCTTCTCATGGCAAAATATTAGTTCTTCATAAAAGAGAAATATAGCAAAGACGGTGGAAGAGAAAGAACATTTTATACAGAGAATAAAGAATCAATAATCATAATATGATCATGATTACCTCAGTAGGTTACCAGAATGTCCTATAAATTGTCCACAATTGCTTTTAGATGGCCAGATAATATGGAGGAGAACTGAGTGCACATGATGTCCCATCTTCGTATTGATGAGGCAGAGCAACAATAAAGACAAATTAAATTTTCTCCCTAGTGAAATACATCTTTTTTATTGAAACTGGCTCACGTCTTAGACAAAATAATGGAGCAGGAATACTCTCGGATTACTGCTCACTTCAGAAGAAATATAGCATCAGCAGCTACTGAATGCCTACTTGTTCCATGTATTCTTCATGAATTTCTTACTTAGTAATCATGGAAGTTCAATTTGGTGAGTACGATTATCTCCATTTTAAAGAAGAAAATGCGAACTGTGAGAGAGAGCATATATCTTTTTCAATATCATACAAAAAGCGAATGAACAAGGTAGGATCTGAGGCCAGTTTTACCTTCTCCAACATTTATATATAGCTTTTCAAATGCCACTGAAAAGCTAGAAACAGAAGGACAAGACATTTGAAAATGTTCTAGAATTTTCCTTCACTTATGCTTCTAAGGAAAATGACTTATTAGAGCATTTTCAAATATAAGATTTACAACTACTAATTGTATTTTAAGCTTTTATCCTAAAAATGTCACCATATCTTCTATATTTTAAATCTGCTACAGAATCTGCTAAACAATATTTCATTTTATAATTTTAGAACTTCATCATTTAAATCCAGATTTGGCAGAATTAAAATGTAAAAGGCTTTAAGTTTCTCTACATCCAGTGACTTGAGAACCAAGAAATATTATTTAAACCTTTTTTTGTTAGATTTTGAAACAAAAAGCCGTACAAGAAAATTATGCCCATGAACTACCATTCCTAGAAAAGACAGAATGCTAGCCCATTAAAAGCAAGGAGGAAGTGGAGGGTTTGCACTTTCTATAATCAGCTTCAACATCTTTCATGGAAGAAGGATGGCATAAGCCAGGTAAACTTTCCATCACTGTGTCTTCTAGTGAATCTGGCACACAAGGGTAAGAACTGGGAGCAACAGACTGTATGCCTCATCTGGGCTTCTATAACAAAATAATGTAAATGGAGATGCTAATAAAGAATAAATATTTATTTCTCACAGTTCTGAAGGCTGGGAAGTCCAAGTTCAAGGCACCAGCTTATTCGATGTCTGATGAGGGCTGGATTTCTTGTTCATATAAGCTTTTTTCTGCATTATCCCAAGAGAAATGGGGAAGGGCAGATGGAGCCTCTTTTATAAATGTATTAATTCCACTCACGAGGCCTTCATTTTTACCACCATCTCCTACTACCATCACCAAAGGGGTAAGACTTTCAGCATATGATTTGGGGGGAACACAAGCTTTCAATTCATTGAAATTTCTCAATAAAGCAATACATGGCCTCTGAAGACTTATCAAATTCTTATCAGATATTCTTATTATTCCCAGAACTTCAAGCAAATATCACATTGGTAATTAACTTCTCTACCTGTATGTTATACCTGGGGTTTAGCTGCACGAAGCAGAATCCTCAAATTAAAGTGGCTTGTTATGTTATGTAACTGAAGTTCATATGTGGCAACGTCCGGAACAGATAGTGGATCCATAAAGTCTTAAGACCCAGGATCTTTTTTTTTTTCCTTCTCTGTGAAACTGAGTACTAAATTTCATATTTAACATCAATTAATGGTTCAAGTTTGATCCATCTTGTCTGCATGTAACAGTTAGGGTTTTATTAAAGATATAAAGTAACTGTGAATTGCAGAAGGACTGGTTGCAGGGAATAGACCTGGCAGGATTGTGGGAAATGGTTTAGTAGATCAGGTAAGACTGTTGTTGGTGCTTATGATGCTATGATTATACTCAGCAGGGATTAGAGTCAAGGCTGGAGAGGACTGCGAAATGGGGAATGCAAGGAAGAATTAGAATGCATGAGGACAAGCTGGAACCCAGGAGTATGTATTGGAACCCATAACAATTCCTCAAAGCTGAGCATCTGACATGGATTATGCAGGTGGTCTGAGAAAACTTAGAACATTTTGTCATGAAATTGTACAAGAACTTGAATATATGCCAGGATTCAAAGAAAATGAGATAGCTCTCCACCACCTTATCAGGTACCTCATGACTGATAGGATTTAAGCCATTATATCATCATTCTAGGCAGTAGAAAGGAGGACACTCATTCTGGCTGAATCAGCTTTTCTACCCTCTTATAATTTGTTAAGTCTCTAATATAGTACTTTTAATTATAAGCACAATGTTCTAGAGCAGAATTTCAGAACTTGTGCACATTGTAGGACAAATCTATGCTCAATAAACAGCAAGCTGCCATTTTCTTCTGCCCCCAACCTCTGGGAACCTCAATTCTACTTTCTGTTTCTATGAATGAAATTATATAAATGTTTTATATAACTGGAATCATGCAGCATTTCTCATGTGACTGGATGATTTCTCATAGAAAAATGTATTCCGGATTCATTGATGTTATAGTGGGTGACAAGATTTTCTTCTTTTCAGGCTAAACAATATTTCATTTTATTTATCTATTAATCCTCAATGGAAATTCTGTTGCATTCTCCTCTTGTATGTTGTAAATAATTTGCAAATATCTCTTCAAGGTCCTCATTTCAATTATTTTAAGTATTTGTAAGTGTAATTGCTGGATCATATGGTGGTTCTAGTCTAATTTCTTAGGAAACTACTGTTTCCCACAGTTATTACACCATTGTACATTTCCACTGACAAAGCACAAGAGTTCAAATTTTCCAACCTTGCCAACATTTTTATTTTATTTTATTTTAAAAGTAATGGTCATGTTAACAAGTGTAAAGTAAAATCACATTGTGGTCATCATTTGTATTTTCACAATTATTAGTAATTTTGAGCACCTCATCTTATATCTGGGTTTTATAAATCTTGTTTGTACACTTACTTACTGGGTTGTTTCTTTTGTGAACTCAACTGTATAAGTTCCTTATGTGTTTTGGATATTTACTGCTTATCAGGCATATGGTTTGGAAATATTTTCTATCATTTCATCAGTTTCTGTTTCATTCTATTACTTCTTTGCTTTGCAGAAGATTTTAGATTGATGTAATCCCATTTGTCCATTTTTTAAATTTTATTTTCTATTTTCTATTCTTTTCAGGAAATCATTGCCAGAACCAGTGTTATGAAGATTGTTCTTGGTTTTCATTGCAAGACCTTTATAGTTTTAGGGTTTTAGTTTTTATCTCATTTCAAATTGATATTTTTGTAGGGTCTAACATAATGTTCCCATTTCTATATTTTGCTTGTGGATATTATTTTTCCCAACACTATTTATTAAAGACACTCTCCTTTTCCCATAGTTAGTCTTAGTGCTCTTGTCAAAGATCATTTGAAACCTATGTTTTAAAAATGCCATTAAGACTTTGATAAAGATTGCTGTGAATATGTAGATCACTTTGAGTAGGGTGAATATTTTACTAATATGAAATCTCCAATTTATTAACAATAGATATATTTTCATTTATTTCTGCCTTATTTAATTTATTTCACAAATGTTTTGAATCATTCTTTGTATAAGTATTTTTACTCATAGGTTAATTCTGAAGTATTTTATTATTTTAATACTATTATAAAGGGTATTGTTTTATTTCTTTTGCACATTGTGTGTGGTTAATATATAAAAGTGAAACTGATTTTTATTTGTTTATATATAATTTTCAACTTCACTGAATTTATTATTTCTAACACTTTTTATGTGGGATATTTGCAATATTTAGGATTTTCTACAAATAAGATGATGCCATTCACAAATAAAATAATTTTATGCCTTTCTTTCAAATTCAGATGCCTTTTATTTATTTTTCTTCCTTAACTACTCTGACTAGTACTTCCAATAAATATTATGTTGAAAAGAAATGGCTAGATTTGGCATCCTGGGCTTGTTTCTGATCTTGGAAGAAATGCTTTCAGCTTTCACCATTGAGATAATTTTTGCTGAGAATGTTTTGTTGAATTTATTTCCTTCTATCCCTGTTTTGTTTAGTGTTTTTACAATGAAATAGTATTGTGTGACATCTTTTCTGCATCTATTGGAATGATTACATTAATTTCTATTCTTTTTTAAAAAACTTTTTTGAAATATATTTATTTATTTTTATGTGGTGCTGCGGAACGAACCCAGTGCCTCACATGTGGAAGGCAGGTGCTCTGTTGCTGAGCTATAACCTCCACCACTTAATTTCTATTCTTAATTATATTAACATAGTGCTATCAGAAGAATTGATCTTTATATGTTGAGCTATTCTTGCACACAATGTATAAATCCCACTAGGTTGTGGTGTGTAAGCCTTCAATGTGCTGTCAAATTTTTGCTAGTATTTTGTTGAGTATATTTGGATGGATGGTCAATGGGGATATTGGTCTGTATGGTTTTGTCTTTTTTTCTTCTAGTTTCTTTATCTGACTTTTGTATCAGGATAACTGGCATCATAAAATGTATTTGAGATTGTTCTCTCCTCTTAAAATCTTTGGAGGAGTCTGAGAACAGATGACATTACTTTTTTAATGCTGAGTAAAAGAGTGTTCCTGTACTTTTCTTTGTTGAAAGATTTTTGGTTACTGATTCAATCTCCTCAGTAGTTATAGCTCTGTTTGCAGTTTTTAAAATTTTATGTCAGTCTTGGTAGGTTGTATGTTTCTAGAGGTTTATACATGAACTCTAGGTTGAGAATTTGCTGTCATATAATTGTTCCTAGTAGAGTATTATAATCCTTTCTGTGACATCAGTGTGATGATTACTTTAGCCTTCTCTCTTTTTCTTTCTGTCAGCTTTCTATCATTGTGACAAAACACCAGGGAAAATCAACTTAAAGGAAGAAAGATTTGTTTTGGCTCACAGTTTCAGAGCTTCCAGCTCATGCCCATTTAACTCTGGTTTTGGGACTCCAGTTAGGATCTACCTCCTAAAGTCCCTTACCTCCTTCCAATAACCTATTGAACTATATGAATCCATAAGTGGATTAAACCATTTGTGAAATCAGCCCTAATCTGACCGGGGCAGTGTTCTTCTCCAAGTCTTCAGCATAAGGGATTTGGAAATCTATTCTCCCATTCTTTCATTTGCCCATTGTTTCCTTAAGTAAAGGAAATCTCTTGTTTAGCATAGAGTTGTCCTTTTTTTTTTTTTTTTTTTTTTTTGGCCAGTTTGATCATCTGTCTTTTGATTCGAGAATTTAGTCCAGTCACCTTTAAAGAATCACTGTTGGAGAAGGATTTACTCTTGTCTTTTTGTTTATTGTTTTCCATTTTGTAGCCCTTCTTCTGACTCTCTTTTCCTGTCTTGTTATCTTTCCTTTGTTTTTTTCTTTTTATTAGTTTTATGTAGGTGACACACTTTGATTATTTTCTGAGTTTATTCTGTATATCTTCCATAGATATTTCCTTGTACTTTTCACAGAGGTTACGTTGAAAAATCTTACAACTATTTGTGTTAAACTAAAAGCAACTTTAGTTCTAGGACATACAAGTCCTCTACACTACTTCACCCAAAATCCATGCTCTATATTATTGAAGTCAAAAATTACATCTTTTATGTTGTATATCCATTAACATATTTTTATAGTGATAGTTATTGTTTGTTTTGTTCTTAACTTTAAACCACAATTAAAAGTTATGTATATGCCATAGATTCACTAATTACTCAAATTTATATTTCAAATACCTTTATGTTGCTTAGTGTGTTTTCATTTCAACATGAGGAAATTTCTTTAGCATTTCTGGAAAAGATAACCTAGCAATGACAAACTCCCTTAGCTTTTGTTCATGTAAGAAAGTCATAACTGCACCTTTATTGTTTTAAGTTTGCTTTTTTTCTGTATATAGTATTCTTGGTTGGTAGTACTTTTCAGAGATCTGAGTACATCCTCCCACACCCTTCTCATCAGCATGGTTTCTGCTGAGAAATACATTATTCTTATGCAAGTTCTCTTATCCGTGATGAATCATTTTTCTCTTGCTGCTTTCCAAAATGTTTTTCTCCATAATTTGATCAAAATATGTCTTGCTGTGAATTTCACAAATTCATATTTATTATTCTTTGTTGAACTTCCTGAATTTACGGGTGTACTGCATTCCCAAATTTGGACTATTTTAGCTGTTTCTTCAAATAAGCTTCTGACTTTCTTGTCCCTTCTACTTCTTTTACCCTAATATTGTACATTGTTTCTCTTGCAATCCTTTAAGTCCTATATTCTTTCTTTATTATTTTTCATTCCTTTTCTTCATTCTGTTACTCTGATTAATTTGCCATGCCTTAGAATTTCTCATTTTTTTTTCTTTCCCATCAGTCTGTCATTGTATTCATGGAGTGCTTTTTTTTTTTTTTTTTTTTTTTTTGTATTCTTCAGCAACAACATTTCTTGTTGGTGCTTTTTCATATTTTCTTTCTGTCAATAATATCCTTTTGTTCATGCATAAATTTCTTTAGCTGATAGAGTATCTTTATGATGGTTATTTTAAATTCTTTGTCAGCTATTTTATATAGCTATTGAGATCAGTTTTTGAAAATTGTTTGTTGTTCCTTTTTTTAAGCCATGTTTCCCTGTTTCTTGCTGTGTATTGAATTATTGATTTGTGATATGTACAATTGAAAAAGCAGTCACCTCTATCAGTCTTACTGATGGGTTCCATACAGAATACCATCCCCAACCAGCCCAGTTATTAATTTTGGGAGCTTCTGAAGCCTGTTTGGATGCTATATGTCATCTTTGGCCCTGTGTATGTAATTTCTCAGAAAACTGTCAGTTTATTTTTTGGGAGTTCAAAAGTCTCTTTCTCCCTCCCTTGGCTGTAGGCATCCCTGCATGTTCCCCAAGTCTACAGCAGTACACAGCCCCACTCTTCCCTATTCTTAGCAGCACAAAGGGAGAGAAATGGATCCTAGCCCCTTAGGCATTCCTTTAAAGATCAAAAGGCCATATGCATACTTCATTCCTCTCCTCTTCCCAAGGAGATTGAAGTTTTGTGCTTTCTTCTGATTGTGGTGAACTGTGCTGACTACCACCAGCCACTTCCCACTCTTCTTTGTTTTCAGTGTTCCTATGCATCCAACCTACATTCAGAAAATGATCCAATTGAGGTAATACAGAAACCAGCCCCTTGGATAACCCTCCAAAAAAACATAAAATTTTAAATATTTACTCCACTCTTTGCATTCCCTGAGAGGGAGAAGTCTGAAGCCAGGATCTTCTCTTCAGGCTCTCTGCTGGCTTGGAGGAGAAACTAAAAGAAATACAGTGAAATTACTTTCTTTAACCGTTTAAATGAGATTTTCCGCAGTTTTATTTTCACCAAGGCTACTGAAATTTCATAACTGGTATTTTTTTTTTGCCTTTTCTCTGTTTTTTTATTTCTTCTTTTTCGTTTTACATGACAGTAGAATTATTTTGACATATCATACACAAATACTGAGATGCAATATAACCTCCTATTCTTGTGGTTGTACCTGATGTGGGGTTATGCTGGTCATGTGTTTATATACAAACATAGGAATGTTATGTTCAATTCATTTTACTGTTTTTCCCATTTCCACCCATCTCTCCATTCCCCCAATTACATCCTGTCAAATTTGGTGAATGTCCACTACCCTCTCCCCACCAACTATTATGAGTCATCATTCACATATCAGAAAGAACATTTGGCTTTTGGTTTTGG
Source organism: Marmota marmota marmota (assembly GCF_001458135.2). Lineage (NCBI taxonomy): Eukaryota > Metazoa > Chordata > Mammalia > Rodentia > Sciuridae > Marmota > Marmota marmota. Next base: position 14,372,207 of record NW_026000108.1, read on the forward strand.
GGGATTGGCTTTTTTTACTTAGCATATAGCCTCCAGGTTCATCCATTTGCAGTCAAATGCCATTATTTTATTTCTCTTTATGACTGAGTAATATTCCACTGTGTATATGTACATTTTCTTTATCCATTCATCTATGAAGGGAACCTAGTTTGGTTTCATACTTTAGCTATTGTGAATTGAGCTGCTATGGGCATTGATATGGCTGTATCACTAGAGTATGCTGATTTTAAGACCTTTGTGTATATGCTGAGGAGTGGTATAACTAAGTCAAATAGTGGTCCCATTCCAAGTTTTCTAAGGAATCTCCATCCTGCTTCATCCTGTTGCACCAATTTGCAGTCCAACCATCAATGTATGCAAGTACCGTTATCCCCACATCCTCACCAACATTTGTTGTTATTTGAATTTTTGATAATTGCCATTCTGACAGGAGTAAGAAAAAATCTTAATGTAATTTTAATTTGCATTTCTCTAATTTTGCACATTTGATTGTTATTGTTTTTGTTGTTGTTGTTGTTGTTGTTAATTTTTTTTTAGCTCTTTATATGTCCTGGGGATTAATGCTCTATTCGAGATGCAGTTGGCAAAGATTTCCTCCCATTCTGTAGGCTCTGTCTTCCCATTCTTGTTTGTTTCCTTCACTGTGAAGAATCTTTTAATTTGATACAATCCCATTTACTGATTCTTGATTTTACTATTTGTGCTTTAGGTGTCTTGTAAGGAAGTCAGTTCCTAAGCCAACATGATGGAGATCTGGGCCTACTTTTTCTTCTTTTAGGCACAGGGTCTCTGGTCTAATGTCTAGATCACTGATCCACTTAAAGCTGGGTTTTGTGCAGGGTGTAAGAGAGGGGTCTAATATCATTTTGCTACGTATGGATTTTTCTTAACTGGGTTTTTTAGTTCTCATGAACAACAATATGTATGTCATTGTTAAATTGGTATTTTTGTGGAGGGACAAGATTGGGGTTTCCTGATCCACCAACTTGTTAATATAATATCCTTTCCAAATCAGCTCTTTTAAAAAGGCCTTCCCACAAATCCCACCTAACACCTCCTTAGAACTAAATGTTTAACAGTTTCACATGACTAGTCAGAAACAGAAGCTGAGAAGTATAGTATGTGTAGAAATAATTTGCTCAATTAAAATCAGAGTTTTTGATTAAGAAAGAACTGGAGAATAGATCTATATTGGTCCATGCCATTACATTTGTAGATGAAAATGTCAGCCTAACTTCCCGAAGAAAATATAGAAAAAACTTAGAAGTTTTAGTTAGTACCATAGCATTAACTATTTGTGTAGCTTGCCTTGTCTATTGTCAGTCCATGGAGAACCTGTTATTCAAAGCTGTATACTTCAAAACCAAAAATGATGGCTGAAAAACATATGCTCAATAACTATTGGTTGAGGAAATCTGGTGAATACACCTAGAGCTTTTACTGCCCCACTGAGCATGCTCATGTTTAATTTTGTCAGGGTGACAAGTCTTACATATTTCCCCAAAGCTGCTCACAAACCCCACCTTTATATGTACTGTTGGGATACTTCTGAAAGAGATTATTTTTAACAAAATTTAAAGCGGTTTTTACAGGCCAGAAATCTGTTCAACTCAGGGCAAGGGCACAAACTTCCCCGTCCAAGTTAGATTCCCATCACACAATATTCTGTTACCTTTTCCTTCTTCATGACATCTATTGTAGCCAACATACATGAATTTCCTTTACAACTATTTAGGTTTTGTGCTAGATGTGAAGGAAAGAGCCTTTCCAGGTTTGTTTACTGCTTTGTTGGCATGTTCTAGCATAGAACAGGTGTTTAATAAATATTAATTTTTTAAAAATGGAAGAGTTAATAAATTAAACCCATAACATCAGCTCTTTGACTCTCACCATTGCCTGGAGGGCATATAGCCAGCATTAGGAATTGACAACAAAATACTTTAGAGACATGGTCAACCAGCTCATTTTATTATCAAAGAAACAGAGAATCAGAAATACCTGGTGAATTTTAATATTAGAAACAACCTGGGGGGCTGGGTGTGTAGCTCAGTGGAAGAACACTTGCCTAGCATGTGTGAGGCACTGCATTTGATCCTCAGAACAGCATGAAAATAAATAAAATAATGGCATATGTTCACCTACACCAACAACAACAACCTGGTAGTGAACCTGGAACCTAAACCCTAGACCAGTGCTCATTGCATTTCAATTTATGCTGGAGTCTTGGGTCGGGGAGAGGGGCATCTTCAAATCTATTTTGAGAACCCAGAGCTATCATAACTGAGAGACCCCCTCCTGCCTTTTTTGTAGGACTTCTAATCACATAGAGTTCTTACTGTTTACCTCTTACTTATTAATACCATATATCTATTACTAGTTATCTCATCTATTACTGACAGTAGTGCCTCTGAAGTCATAAAAATGATCTTCCCTTCTTTCGACTTTCTTGACCTGATTCCATTTTCCTCCTTTCCACTGGCGCATCCTGTCAGTTTTCATGGACTCCACTTCATCTGTCCTTGTTCACCTCTGTTCTCCTCTCTGTCTTGATATCCTCTCTGGAAGGTCCTGTCCCGTCCTTCCCCATGGCTTCAATTCTCATGTATAAGTTTCTGGCCCCCAAATTTACATCTCCACAATCATGAGTGTCACTAGTGCCCTTCTCAGGTCCCTTTGTGCCTATTTGTAGCCTCTCTGTACTTTGATGTTATGAACTCACAACTTTTAGGGGATTGCTTCTGGATACAATAACTGCGGAACCCATTTGGAGAAATAGGGATACTCAGGAATTTTAAGTACATTCTCCCTACACTATGGGATATGAAATGGAGCTCCTTTGACTCCATGAGGATGAACTCATCAGACTAATGTATGTTGTAAAGATCCCTGCAGAGGAGCTGGAGCTGTAGCTCAGTGGTACAGTGCTTTCCTCGTATGTGTAAGGCACTGGGTTCGATCCTCAGCACCACATAAAAATTAATAAAGATATTGTGTGTCTATCCACAACTAAAAAAAGTATTTAAAAAAAGGGGTCCTGCAGAGGAGGGTGGAAGCCACATATTTTGAATAACTCTATTACTTGTCTTCTTCACTTCTCTTCCCCCACCCCAAACTTTTTTTTTTCTTTTCCTCTCAGTACTGCAGATGGAACCCAGGCCTCCTCCATGCTAGGCCAGTGCTCTGCCATTGAGCTATGCTCCTGTCCCCATACTCACTCCCGGCGTTCTTAGTGAACAGTTTGAATACAATTCCTTGGCTTACAGCATGCCTCAAAGGGAACATCACCTATACCATGAAGTTTATAACTTCTGAAGTCCAGATCTGCACCTCCAATAACCTGCTGGGCAACTTACTTGGGTTGCTCATAAGGCAACTTTAACTGCTTAAGATTGAACTCATCATCTCCCTCTACAAAGCTGCTCATCTCCCTGCAGTTTCTATTCCCCTGAAATATATCGTTATTTCTCTAGAATTCAAGCTAACAGCCTGGGATGGTACCCTTCTTTTCCTTCTGTCTTAATTAGTCTCTAAGCAGACTCAAGCAAGCACCAGCTTCTATTATTTTTCTAGCTGAGATAGCATAGCTCCTCAGAGTTGAAGCCCCATTCCTTTCACTTGAATATTTGTAATAATCATCAAATAAGCTTCCCAAGCTCTGGATTTGCTGCCTTCCATGTTGTTTTTGTACTGTAACCACAGTGATATTCACAAACACAAGAATCTTATTATCATCCCTCTCTTCTCAGTAAAAAATTGAAATAAGTCCACAAGAAGAGGTCTGAAAATTTGATGAAGACTTCACTATCTTGACCTGTGCTCACCTTTGGTCTCCATGCTTCATCTCTCTGTGTGTTTACAGGTCACCTGACATCCATGCCCTCTCACCATCAGACCCTTGCCCAAGAAAGTTTCTTTTTAGATTGTCCTATTTTCAACAATGTCCCCATCACTATCAACCCACCTTCTTCTATCTCTATGTTCATTTATTCAGTAGGCAGGTATTATTTATTATTGAGTCACTACTATGTGCCAGGCACTATTATAGGTAGTAAAGTGTCAGATCATTAACTTCATAACACTTTGTAAGATGCAATTTTTCCCTTAACATTATATAATGGACATTTTTGTATTGTATGTGTATGTGTTTGAAATATTCATGAATGGCATTATGTATTCTTCTAGAGCAAGGGTCAGAAAACTGTTTCTCTAAAGGGTCAGATAATAAATATTTTAGGCTTGGAGACCTATGATGTATTCTGCAACTATTCAGCTTTATCACTGTGGTATGGAACTAGCTTTAGGCAAAACTGTTATCTGTTAAAACTTTATTTATAAACCTACTGGTGGGCCATATTTGACTAATGGGCCATAGTTTGTCAACTATTATTTAAAAGTATTGTTTTGAATTAATGGGCTGTTTAGAATCTCATTATGTATTAGGATTTGTTAGGGCCTCATGAAAGCAGGAAATATGATTCCTATATCTATATATTTGCTATAACCCATGGAGTTAGAAATATGGGTATGCTATCAATACCAATTGAATTAATAAACAAATGTCAATAGTTTTTAGAATAAAGAGTCAAATTTTGACAAATATAAGAATGACTCAAATTTCAAAAACAAAAGACCTTTATTCTGGTAAGTGAAAAAAAAAATGAAAATCTGGGTAACTTTTTATTGAGTGGGCTAGACTTCAGAAATCAGATGAAGTAGTAAAATCAAAAAGGAGAAAGTTGTAATAGTTAATGACCAAATGAAAATCGAAAGACACATTAGTAAAAGAAGAATTTATAGCATTGAAGTAGTGTAAAACCTGGATTAGAATGTTAAAATACACTAATTTGAATTTTGATTTGAAGGAAGGTGCTTTGTGCAAAATAAGAGTGTTAGGTGGATGATCTGTAAGTCTAACTCCAGTTGAAATCTAGATGATAAGCTCCTTGTTATCTTTTATAGTAATTGTCAGTTAAAACATCTTTTTATTCTGAAAAGAACAATTTGGTTCTCCCTAGGTTAAGTTAAACATGAACATTTCTTCAGAGGGGAATATTAAATCACAAGACAAATAAAGTTTCCTTGAAATTATAATATGCCACATTATAAAGAGAAAAAATATGGAAATATGCATTTTGAAAACATTGAACAGAACATATTATTAAATGTTTTCGTGATACCACATATTGTAAAGAAATGTTATGAAGAAACAAAAGCATTTTTTTCTTGCCAGCTTGCAAAAAATGACCCTCTGGGAAAATGCCATATTTTCCCCTTATATCACTTTTCTTTTTGGTGCTGTTCTCCTCCTTAATAGTTGATAGAAGAGCAGAGATAATACTTCATTTAAACAGAGACTTCATTGGAATTGCCCAGTTTGGCTCAGTGACCTCTGAACCAGGAAGTATTAAGCAACCCAGGCAGTTCCTTCAGCTCACCAGGAGAGGCAAAAGTAAGTGTACCACATGGAACCACCATGATGAATGGGCACTGATCAATTGCTCAGCAATTTAAGCTGCTGTTTAGTGGGGTCTGCATAATAATTTAACATGTTCCATGAAACATTGAAAATGTGATATAAAATGCTATTTATTGCTTGTAACACTTCAAGTCAAAGCTTTTATATGTGACTCAGACAAACCTTGTTGCTGATGGTCTAATGTGTTATTACTAGAAAGAACACCAAGATTTCTCATGTTAGAGGAACATTCAGGCAGAGTTCAAGTATTTTTTAATAAAGTAGTAACTGTTCATTTTTCTAGCATCTTGAATCATGGGTAATTTTGGAATAAACAGGTTAATATTAATCTTGACTTCTGAGCAGAGTAGAGGAAAGACAGTGTGAATGCTGATGGTTCAGAATTCCTGGAAAGATCATAGTATGAAGACAGGCATAGTTACCAGATTGGGTAATGGTAACCTAGTAAATTTTCAAGATTTTAGCTAATCAATTTATTTTTAATGTAATAATGGTAGTGTTGGCCATCATAACATTACTGTTACTACTGGTATAATTGTTACTACCTTCCATTCTTTCCATGCCTTGGAAACTTTCAATGTATTATTGTTTAGTAAATGAATTGCAAAAGACATGTAATCCCCACTATATGAAAAGAACACTGTGCAAAATTATGAGTACACCCTGTCATGGTATTTCTTTTAGTAACTGAAAATTCATGAAGCTGTCTCATATACCTACATTTCAGGTCAGAATTTATAACCAGGACTGTTATATAATATTTCCATTTAACAAATGTTCTCACTGATGATAAAGATTGAAATATACAGTGGAATATTTACTTTCTGATATATGGCAAAGAAATGCCACAATTAGGAAAAACCTGCAGGAGGCATGTGAATAGAAACATCATCTTCCTTCCATTACATTTGGATCAAAACCAGAGGGATAATCCTCAACAAGAAATGAGTTTTTATCAATTCAATGAACGTTGAGCACCTATTATGTGCTTAGTACTATGTGGCTTTTTAATTAAAATTTTTACTTTGAGAAATTCGTAGAAAATGCATCACATGTTGTTGTCAGAACTGATAGGGAGATCGTGGATATCTTTCACCCTGTTTCCCTCACTGGTAACAAACTTCATAACTAGAATATGTTATCACAACCAGGATGTTGACCTCAATACATCAAAAAAAAAAAAAAATGTTTGTGTCTACATGTCCCTGTGTAGCCACAACTTTTCCCCTTGTTATGTAACACTTCCTAACAACATCAACTGTGTCATTTTGCATTTCAAAAGTATCATACAAATGGAATCTTACACTTTGTATATTTTTGAGGATTGGCTTTTCTCATGAAGCATAACTCTCTGGAGATTGATCCAGGTTGCTCTGGGTCTTAATAACCCATTCCTTGGCACAATTTGTTTAAGCATTCACCCACTGAAGAACATCTGGTTGCTTCTAGTTATAGCTGTTACAAACAAAGCCTCTATCAACATTCATATATAGATTTTTGCATAAACATATATTTTCGTTTCTATGGGATAAATGCCTAGGAGTAAAATTACTGTGGAGTGTGACAATTTCAGTTTTAGATATTTTAGAAACTGCCAATTGGCTTTCAGAATGGCCATACCATTTTACATCCTTACCCACAATGAATGAATTTTGTAGTTATTCCACATATTTTCCGGAATTTGGTATTGTCAACATTTTTAATTGACCTATTCTGATATGAACACAGAGATAGCTCATTGGAGTTTGTTTTGCATTCCCCTAATGAATAGTGATGATTAATGGTTTTTGTGTGTTTGCCATCTGTATATCCTCTTCACTAGAATATCTCTTCATTCTTTTGCCCATTTCCTAAACTAGATACCATTTTTATTTTGGATACATGGTTTGCAAATACTTTCTTGAGGTCTGTAGTTTATCTTTTCATATCCACTTAACAGGCTCTTTTATACACAAACGTTTGCATGTTGATGAAGACAGTTTTATCAATTTTTTCTTTGATGAATGTTTTTGAAAAACATAAGGATTTTTTTACCTAGTCCTACATCCAAAAGATCCCCCCCTTTTTTCCTATGAATTTGATACTTATATATTTTATAATTGTCTGGCACTCATTTTGAGTTCATTTTTATATAAAGTGTAATACTTTGGTCAGAGTTTAGTTTTTGGCTAACAATATCCACTTGCTCTTGCTTCATTTTTTGAAAAGGTTATTTTTTTTCCTCTGTTAAATTGATATTGTACCTTGGGCAAAAGTCAATAGGATATATCTGTGTGGATCTATTTGGAGGTTCTGTATTCAGCTTCATTGATCTATGTGTCTAATCTTCTGCAATACCACATAGCCTTGTTTACAGTAACCATATAATCCCTTGAAAGTGGGGAGGGCAGTTCCTCCTATTTCTTTTGTCATTTTCAAACATGGTTAAACATTTCAGTTCCTTTTCATTAAGTATCAATTGTGAAATAATGTTATCCAAATCTATCTAAAAATCTTGCTGTGATTTTGATAGGAAATGAACGATGTGTGTTTATCACATTGAAGGATTTTGATTTTCACTCTGTAAATCTCCCAATCCATGAATATTGTGTATGTCTCTGTGTTTCATAAATACTTGATTTTTCTATCAATATTTTATGTTTTTCAGTATAAAAGACCTGCAAATGTTTTGTCATATTAAAAACTAAGGATTTAGTTTACAAATGAGTAATACATTTTACATTTCTGTTTTAATGTGTTAATTTATATATATTTATAGAAATAATTATAGTTGATTTTTACGTTTATCTTATATTCTGTGAACTTGCTAATCTTATAAGTTCTAAGGGTTTTTTTTTAAATAGATTTTGTAGGATTTTTTTCCATGTAGATTATGATTCCATCTTCAAAAATAGACATTTATATCTTTCATATAATCAGTTTTCTTTTTATCTTTTTTCTTACCTTGTGCATTTACTGGTGTTTCCTGTTCTGTGTTGAAAAGGAGGGTTGAAAGTAGATGTCCTTGCCTTGTTTTCAATGTCGAGGGGAAGTATTTAGTCTTTCACCATTAAGCAACATGTTAGCTGTAGGGATTTGTAAAAGTCATCAAGCTCAGGAAGTTCCTCTCTATTCACACTTTTCTGAGAGGTTTAATTGGATGTTTGTTAAAGCTTTTCAAATGTTTTTCTGTACCAATTGATAGAATCATGTGATTTTTTTTCTTTAGACTATTAATATAGGAGATTGTATTGCTTGTGTTTTTAACATTGAATCAGCCTTACATCACTGGAAAAAAAAACAATTGTTTATGATATAAGTATGTGTGTGTATATATATCCATATATATGCCATATTATGTACTCTTACACATTAAAGGATTCTGTTTATTACATTTTTATTAAGGATTTTGTATATACATTGATGGATATACTCATATGTATTCATATTTACATTGGCCATTAGTTTTATTTTTTATATTACTTTACTGGTTTTCTATGCATGATATCAGAATACAAGCTTCATAAAAGGAATTAAAAGTTCTTTTTCCTCATCTGTTTTCTGAAGGAGATTTATAAAATTGTTATCATTCTTCTGGAAACATTTTCTGGAATTCACCAGTGAAGTCATTTGGACTGCTAGTTTTCACTTACAGAAGTTTTTAAATTTCTTTATGTATTGATTTTTAACTGCAAATTCAATTTTCTTAGTAGTTAAGGAGTTATTTAATAATCTGTTTCATGTTGTGAGAGTAATGATAATTTGTATTCTTCAAGGATTTGGTCTAAATTGTCAAATTTTTGTGTGTAGTTAATGCAGTATTCTCTTACTGTCTTTTTGATGTCTGCAGGGTAAGCAGTTACATCCCTTGCTTTATTTCTAATTTTGTTAATTTTCATCTTTTATTTTTTCTTCAAAAAGCCAAGAGGCTTGTTACTTTTACTAATATTTTCAAAGAACAAAGTTTTTCTTGACTTTCTAAATTTCATTTTGTTTTTAATTTACAATTCCTGCATTTTGGGTTTTTTCTGTTGCATGTTGTGGTTTTATTTTACTCTCCTTTTTTCTCCATTTTTGAAGGAAGAAAATGGACTATTGATTTGAAGTTTTTCATCTTTCCTAATGTATTGTTCAGTGCCTTAATTTCCTTTCTCAGGTGTATTTTAACTGTGTCTCACAAATCCCCTTATATATTTCTTTTCTTTTTCATTTAGTTCAATATACAGATGCTCCTTGACTTAGTTACAAGCCAATAGATTCATTGTAAGCTGAAAACATGGGAAGTGGAAAATAGTGTTAAATAATACACCTAACCTTCCAAGCATTGTAAGCTACAACAAGATGCCCTATGTCTGCTGTCTACCCTGGTGATGGCATGGCAGACTTGTAGCTGTGGTTTGCTGCTGCTGCTCAGCATCGCCAGGGAGGATCCTAACACATGGATATGCCGGAAAAAAAAGTCAAAATTCTAAATTCAAAATACAATACTGAATCCATATTTCTTGTACCATCAAATTTTTTTTTTTAAATTGCAGGTCAAATCCTTGTAATTCGGGGACTGTTTATTTCTCTTTATATTACTTAATTGATTCCTGGATTATTTTAAATAGGCTGTGTAGTCTCCACATATTTGGAGATCATTCTGTCTCATTCTGGCATTGAGTCCCAGTTTCATGAAACTGTAGGTTGTGTTTTCTACATAGTCGTGATTTATTTCAGGTACTTTTTCCTCCCACCTTCTTGTTCCTCTGGTTAGATGTGAAATCTTTTTATAGAGTCCCACATTTGTCTTGGGCTCTGTTTATTTGTTTTCTTAGGTTTGTCATCAGTCTTTCTCTCTGTTGTTCAGACTGAATAATTTCTGTTATTCTATCTTCAAGTTCACTGTTATCTTTATCTACTTTCTCAAATTTTGCTGTCCAGCTTACCCATGAAATTTATTTTAGCTATCACTTTCAGTTTCTAAAATTCCATTTATCTCTTCCTTCTATCTGCTGTTTCTTCGCTCAGCCTTTCCATTTCTCCTTTTATTTCAAGCATGTCCATAACTGCTCACTGAACTTTTTTTGATGGCTGATGTAAAACTCCAGGTCAGATTATTCTGACATCTGTGACACCTTCTTGTTTGTTTGCATTTGTCAGTTGTCTTATCTTACTCATTTTGAGGTCATTTCTGATTTTTTCTTTATAATAAGTACCTTTTTATTGAAAGCTGAACATTTTGGTATTATGTAATGAAACTTTCAATCTGATTTAAATATTGAGTCTAACAGCCCTCCAGTGACAGATTCTGCGGGAAGGGGGACACTGCCTGAATGATGATCAGTGGAAATGGCCTTTTAAGCTTGCCTCTCAGCCTCCACTGACACCCGGAGGGGAGGGCTCCCATTTCTGCTGGCCTCCGGTAGGAGTTTAGGCTTTCCACCAGAACTCTGCTGACATTATCCTGGCTGGGGGGGTGCATGGAGCCTCTGGACTGTTTCTCAGCTGGCCTGCACTAACACATCATTGCTGATGGTGCCCACTAAAGCACTAACTCTCCACCAGATCTACTCTGATTCCAGCTGATGAGCACAGAGGGACACAACATTGCTACTGAGGGGGGTTGAATGTCCAGACTCCCCACATGGTCCCCATAAACACCACCAGCAACATCCTCATTACTGCCCAGTGGGGATGAGAGTCCAGATGTCCTGTTGGCTTTCTCTGACGTCATCTCAGCAGGGGATTGGCAGTGTTTGCCATGGCCTGACAAGGGTGGAAACCTTGGTTCTCCACGTGGGGGTGGGGTGAGACACTATTGCTTTTCAGTGTATTTTGACCATAGAAGATCAGTTATTGTCCAAATGTTTTCTGTCTTGCTCCTTTACTGTTTGATTAGTGAATGTGGGCTATCCTAGTACACATTTTTTTTTTAATTTGTACCTATTAGTATTCCCTGGATTGCTGGGTTTTCCAACACAAAGTGTATAAGGAAGAAAGAACACACAATGGACTCACCCTCATGCTATTCCTTCAATGCCAGGGTTCCCAAACTGTCTGTCTGCTGTCTACCTTCGGGAGACTTTTTATATTTTTGTAGAATTTTTGTCTGTACTTTTTGTAATCTTTGTAAAGGATTTTTATCCATATTTAAAAAGAGGAAGAGAGTAAAGAATGCCTGTCCTATTTTCTAGAAATGAAAGTCCTCTACAAATAATGATCATTTTTCATTTATTCAATAAATATTTGTGGCTTATCTACTAAGAGCCAAGTGATACAAAATGACTAAAATAGCTAAGGTTTCTACCCTCAAGGTGATCAGAATTTAGTAAGGAAGATAGATGTTAGAATTATATTACATGATTATTTATTTACAATTGAACTAAGTTGCTCCACATAGACTAGCATGTAAACAAATACAGGGAAATGAGCCTAATTTTACAAAATATTTCCTGTAAAATCTGATGCATGTGCTAGATGTATAATATTATGATATACCAGAAAGAGAACATGGGCTTTATTTTTTATCCTATTGGAATAGAATACTATCATGCATGATTTGAAATAAGTACACATGAGTTAAATAAAATAGTACTTTACTCAATGCCCAATAATCTTATTGATCATCTAATGATGGTTGAAAATAGGATTCGTGAATTTTGAATCACAAACTCATAATCTGAGAATGTTTATAGTTGAGTGACAACTCTGCTTTCTCCCTGAATCTTTCTTATTGCCATAAGTTACAGAGAATCCCAAATTCAGTGAATTTTGGTATTCCTCCAGTATGGTGATTCTTAGATATTATTGTGACTATGAAATTCTTCAGTGTCACAGCATACTACCACATTACGGAATATGGAGCTACTTTATTTGTCTTTGGATTGGGCTGATTCATTGTCTACCGTTCTCCAAAGAACATGCTGACATTTTTAATTTGGTGGACTGCTGAGAATCCACAGCATGATATAGACCAACCCATCAATAGTGAATTGAGGATTTCATTGATGTGGAGAGCTAATTAGGTGACTATGGTGAGTGGGACACTGATTGAAATCCATATGACTTTTCAGTGCTCACACTGTAGGCTAGCTCCTGAGAGGAATAGGAAATGAAGGTGACTTATGCTCTGCACTCACCAGGCCCTGACTAGCCCTTCTCTGTTAGAAGTCAACTACAGAGGCCCTCCCCCTCCCCCATAGTGGAGACTACAAAGCCAGGCAGTAATTTCCTCTTTCACAGGTCTTGAGGAAGTCTTCAGTTTGCTCCACCATCAGGCTCAGTTTGCTTGAGATGAGGCTGAAAACTTGCCTTTGATTCTTTCACCAAACTGCACCTATACTTTATCTCAAGCCTATCTTGAATTTGAATACTTTTAAAATAACACCATTCCTATATGCATACATGTATGCATTTATATCTTTGTATGCATATATATCTTGATGTGTGTGTGTATGTGTGTGTGGGTGTCTGTGTGTGTGTGTGTATAGTTGGTTTTAATTCCCTAGCAACAGATCAATCCTATGAAATTTTGCAAAATGTTTACTAAAATTTTAAGACAGGGGTTTGAATTCCAATTCTGTGACTTTGAGCAACTGACATTCTATACTGTAAATCTTTCATAATTAATACCTATTACAATGCTTATTAAAGACGCATTCCCTAAATGTTGAAATACAAAATTTTTCGTATTGATATTCATCAAATCTTTAACCTCCTCATCTTTACTCAGGCCAGGATGTTCTCTTATATTCACATTCTGTTTTTTTAACCAGGAAGGCTCTGTTTTGGCTGCCACAGCATACCCTAATATTTAGTTTTGATTCATGCTCCTTGCAGTGTTATATCCCTGACTCTCCACTGCAAACATTTACTTTAAAATTTTTTCAAAGTGTCTCCACATTGCCTCTGCTCTCACAGCTAACATTTATGAATGTGTCAGACCTGTTGGGTATCCATTTTTTCCCAGTTAAGCAAGACACTTTTAAGAAAGAGAAGGAATATCTCTGTTGCGTATCTTTTAAGTGCCAGGCAAGGTATTGAATTATGTATTTTATAGCCATTATCTATTTTAATTCTCACAACCCTCATATCTAGGTTTTAGTATATTTATTTTTCAAAATACATAATAGAAAGGCCAAAGAAAGACTAAATAACATATATAAAGCCACATATCTAGAAAATGACTTAAATCTTATTTTCTCTGTCTTCAAAGTGCTTTGAGCCCTTATTTCCTACAACTGTATTTCTTACAATTTAAATGATGAATTTCTCATAATTTACCAATTTATTTTAAATAAAGAAAATCATGGTAGATTTCCATGGGAGTTTGAAGTAAGATCCTTATAGTGTTACACTATATACAAAACTAAAACTTTTATAAGACTTTAGTATAACCCCCAAAATAAAAGATAACTCCACTGGATATTAATGATACTTCTTAAACTTACTGTATGTAAAACTGATCTCCTGGTATTCCATTTTATTTCCAGACCTGCTGTTTTAGAAAATTTTTCATTTTTTTGGGGGGCGGGGGGCGGGAGCGGGTTAATGACCAAAGCATTCTTCCAATATTTCAAGGCAAAAACAATGTCATCCTTAACTCCCTTCTTTCTCTCCTTCCACTCATCTAGTCCATCAGAAAATCTTCAGTGACTTGCCTTCTAATCACACCCAGCTTGCAAGCTTGTCTTACAGTCCCCACTGTTTCTGCCCTATACAGGTTCCTCTTTCCTTCCACTTGGAATAAATTCCCAGCTTTTTACCTACCTCTTAATCCATTCTAAACACAACACTCACAAGAGTTCTGGTTACACATAAGTCAGATCACACTCATGTACTATAATCTGTCTGGTGGTCTCCACTGGACTCAAACAAATGCCAAAGCCCTTCCTATGACTTCCATAGCTCTTCAGAGTCTTGCTCTTGTTTTTACCTCTAACCTCTCACCTCATTCTGTCCTCTATTTAAATCCAGCAAAATAGACAGGACCAATCATCTTGCCTTCAGGTACCTCTTCGTGCTATTTCCCTCTCTCAGAAATGTCTGTCCCCTGATTAACTAACCAGCAAGTCCCCACACCTCCTTCAAACCTTCAGTGGATTTTCACCTACACAGTGAGGTCTTTCTTGACCATGTTATTGAAAAATTCAACCCTCTTTAACACTACCCAGCCCTCTTCACTATTTCAATTTTTTTTTCCCCAATCATCAATCAGTATCTCACATACATATAGTTAGCACAGTGACTTTCTGCCACTTTCATTATAATAAAAAGTTGCAGGAAGGAAGGAGAATTTTATTTTTTTATTTTCTAGACAATATTTATATATAGCAACTGTTATATTCCATTTATCCTTCTAGTTATTATGATATAATTTAATTATATTTCTGGTAACTAGATGACTGACTTGGTATACATACCAAGACAATAAATAATTATTGAATGAAAAAATAAATTAAAAATTAATGAAACAATTGCAAACTCTGGTTGCCTAATAGATAAGAAATTAGCCTAAAATTGATAAAATGACTTCAAACAAAGTTAATTATGAAAACAGTAGATTAGTTTTGATTAATTTTATGATATATGTTAATTTTTGAAACTAGTTTGTTTATATTGAATTGCATAATAAAAATATTTATTATGTGTACATGTTTTGTATCTTGGTTTTGAAAGGATTCTCAGAATTTGGCTTTGCTGAGGCATCATTTGAGTCACCATCATTATCACTTCTCCTAATTTTCTTATTAACAATGAAATTGTTCTTTACTTCAATGGAACAATCAGTATAATGGTGCACCTCAAGCTATAATATGGAATGAGCAAACATTTGCATTCTTTGCATATTTCTACTACAATTATTGCCAATGAAGTGTGGATAATTGGTATATAAACGATGGAAAATGTCCTCCAAACATTAATTCACCATGTGAATGTAGCATAAGAGAGCCTGGATTGTTTGGTGAGCCCATATTTTATGATCTGCAAAAGCTTACTTTTACCTGTGAGCCTTCACTGCTTGAAATATTGTGAATTCCTAGGATGTTACCTTTCCAGATGAAATCTCTTGCTCTTTTCTTCTTGTGAAGACTATTGTAAGCACAAATACAATAATGTATACCCACCAACAAGATTGTTATACAGGCAATTCAGAATATGCTTTTTTTTAAAAAAAAAAAAGATGAACATTAAAAGGAAAATACAAAACTCCATTAATTTTTACTGATATTGAGACTATGTTTGCAAGACTCCCCAAATCCACAAACCACACTTTAAGAAACATTCCTGAAACCCAACAGTTTCCAAGGCAAAGTATGATAAGTGACTATAGTAGATTCAATTGAAAAAGAGTGATGTTCAATTTATTAAAAAATAAATAAATAAGAACAGGAAGTAAGAAGTAATGTTTGTTTTACCCAATTTAGAAAGGTGAAGACTGAAAAGGAAGTTTATATGGGTAAAGAAAATTCCATGAGAAAATGTATTAGAAACAAGAAAACTCTGGGTTTCTCAACCAATTTAAAATCCCCTTAATTTACTAAGCAACAGAGAATAAAAAGAGTCATGTAGATTAGCATGAAGAAATAATGTGGATATTAGATATATTAAGAAATAATGATGATTAATAAGTATAAAGTGCCTTCCTCATCTGACAGGCACTATTCTAAGTCTTTTGCACATAGAACAATACTTAACATGATCTGCAAAACTTTAAAATAAGCATGTTTATTTTTTTTTACTTTTTCCTTCTTTACTAGACTTAGAATTATTCAGTAGCTTTTCCAAGATCACACAACTGGAGACATGACATGATTTGAATGTGGAGCCCATGTTTAACTGCTATGTTCTGGACAAGCATATACCTCAGTTTATATCAAGAGTTAGAACCCCCAAAACACAATACATGATTGGCAGTCGATGTTAAAGAGCAGAAAGTAATACTTCAAAATAAAGATCTCCTAGAGGTTAATCAGATATCTTAGAGATTCAGTTTTCTCATGAGGACAGAGAGTGAGAAAAAAAGTCACCAACACTCCTTAGCATTCTGACAAACCACACTAATAAGGCGTGCTTCTCATTTCCTTCTCTCTCTCACCTCCTGCAGCTTTCCAACAGTCACCTCCTGCAGCTTTCCAACACTCACCTCATCATAGCATTTCCTTTCAAGTCCTGTAGCAGCTCTGGTGGCTCATTTGTCTTTTTATTTTTTTTTTCGGCAATAACTAAATATTTTAGTAGTTTATGCCCCATGAATCTGATGTAAGAAATTGCTGGCCTCCAGTAATCTGCTCCATGCTAAATCTGATCCTTAGAAACTCAGAAAAATCGTGTTAAGATTTCTCTTCCAGTGTAATCCATTCTCAAGAACAAGGAAAACCTCACTAACATATTTAAAATTTCCAAGAAATGAAGATGAAGCAGAACAAAGTGGTTTTCTTTTTCTCCTTAATAAATCATTTAAGCTTCTTTTATCTGCCAATTAGAATGGTAAATGGAAAGTTCCTGATGCATAAGTTATAATTTATTTTATTTTTAATAAACATGAGATGTGCATTCTTCTTTGTAATAGTAGAATAGTCTTCTTTCTACTAATATTAATTAAATCAGTATTTTTAGTTGACACAAAATGCAAAGACATTTCACATAATATCACAATATGAATTTCAATGGTATAGATACTTAAAAACACAGATTATTTCATACTCCTTTTAAATTACACTCTAAATTAATTTATAGTATGATACAAAAATACATTTCCTTCATAAAAAGAGATTTTCTTAATTGAAAAGATAAAGTGGAATATGGCTTACTCCTCTCTTTGTGTTTCAGTGAAGGTGAAATAATGTGTGGGAAATAATAGCATGATATTATTTGGATATTTATGATGATAAGGCCGGACACTCAAGAAAATCAAAAACTATCTTGTGCATTTTATGCATTCTGTTTTACAAAACACACTTTTTAAAGATTTTTTTTTGTTGTTGTTGTTATTTAAAGATAATAAATGTCATTTAACAATAGCATCTGCAATAAAAACGATATTGGGCCAAGGCTGTGTTAGGCTGTAGATGTAGTACAGTTGAAAATGGGAGAATTAGGCGGGTCATTAAATATAAGAATAATATTTACCGTGAAAGAAATGATAAGATGTGGCTATTCTAACTTAAGAGTGGTTGTGGTTTTTTGCTCAACACTTAATTTAGAATACATGAATCCAGCTATATAACATTTTTTGGTGCTGGAAATAACAATGTTTGGTGTTAGAATGAGGGAAAGAAAATGTGAAAAGGTGATTCTAGACCTTACAAAACTTTTATGGAGGGGAAGGGTTGGATGCAGGTGGTAAACAAACAAACGCATAAGTAAATAAATTATATTCAAATCCTCAGGGCAATACAGTAAAAAAAAGTGGAAAACTGAACATCTACATTGTCTATAAGTAGAGGGAAAAAAAGTTCACGGAAACCTGGATAACATTAAATATAACTGAGCATTCATCAACATAGATTTGAACTGTGTGAGTCCATTATTGCACTTTTTTTTTGATATTTGGGACATTTTGATAAAATTTGTGAACCAGCTGTGTAACCTAGGAAGATTAAAAAAAATTAAGAAAAACTTAAATGTGCTGTGAATACATAAAATATATGTAAATAATATTTTTATGTTATTTATATAATTTATATTTATATATTATATTATTATATAAATTATAAATTATATAAATATATTATAATATTTATATGAATTATATAAATAATGTAACATTTTATATTATTTATATAATATTCATTTGCTACTATAAAACATGCACATCAATTGTAAAAAGTTATATTTCAACAATTTATGAATACAAACCCAAAACATACATGGCACAATTCATAATCAATAGAAATGTAAACAAATACATACATGAGGTTTTAAATTATGTCTACATAAAATTAACCATAGTACATACTATACTCCTGTGATAATTTCATAACTGCTTCCTGTTGCGATTGCAGTGAGCTCAAGTTTTATGAATAGCCTCTTGCGAACACTGTGAAAGCTAATCATCTCCAGGTGAGCAGTTCATGTCTCCAGTGAACTGTGTATCACAGTAAAAACATGATCTCATAATTCACTTGCATTGTTCACTATATAAAAATACATACAGATAGAAAATATGTGATGGTTGACTGTTCATGTTATCAGTAAGTCTTCCTTCTGGTCAACAGCAGGTTATAAGTCATTAAGATTATGGGGAGTCAAAAGTTATATGCAAATTTTTGACTGTATAAGTGGAGTATTGCCCCAAAGTTATTCAAGAGTCAACTGTAATTGTTCCACTAATTCTTATCCAATGCATCTGAGAAGATGTTTATATTTTCTGGGCTTCTATCGCTTCATAGGTAATATGAATATATTGCAATGACTGAGCTTAAAATTTCCTTCATGTTGTGTGATTTTTAATCTTTGCACTGACTTCTTTGCCTGAGAAGAACAAAAATGGCATTGTGACCTTAATTAAAATGCACAAGGTTCTACATTTCACAAAAGTAGTATACAGACCGAGTATGGCAAAACAATGAATTTGAAGATTTCTATTCAAGAAGACAGATTTAAATTCTCTCATTTAGCTTTACTATCTGTACCATACCCATTAAAAATAGAAGTAAAGTGATTTTTAAAAGATATCGGTAAATTAAAAGACAATGACCTGGTCAACATCATCCAACTTTTCTAAGTTTCAAAGTACATGGCTTAGTAGACCAATAAAGCTGACCTCTAGTTTAGCACTTAAGAAAGCTCATAATCAACTTGACTTACCCAAATAGTACATAAATTGACATCACCTATTGCATCTTTGGTGGGGGCAAAATTAGGCTAGAAACAAATACTGACAGAAATTCTGTTTAAAAATCTGTTAGACATCCTCTCTCAGATGTTATTGCCCACTTCCAGTACTAGATGGCAGATCTTTTTATGTTCTGGCAAAACATAAGAGGTTATTCACTGGAAAGTTAAAAAAAAGAAAGAAAGAAAAGAAAGAAAGAAAATCTGGAACTCTGGGATGGGGGTAAAGCATGAATGAGTAAAAGTGTACAAAAAGAAAGCAAAGCAATCAAGTGTGTGCAATTAAGTGTGATATATATATATAAAACATAGAGATCCCTAAATCTCTTTATTCACTTTTCTATGGAATCCAATTATTCCTTTTTGAAGGAAACTGGAACTATAGAAATGCAATTGGAGCACCTCCAAAATATCACCAGCCAGAATGAGATTCAATAAAGACTTGGCAAATTATCTTGCTCATATATAGAATGCTTTCTTCCAATTACATTTTTTCCTTTCCAATCAGAAAGAAAAGAAAAAAAAAACTTACCTAACCTGACATTCATGAGTTGCCAAGTTAAAATAGCTCCCACTGAGATGACCAAGGTGGCCAAAATGACTCAGCAAAACACATTATCGTGAAATTTTAGAACACTGGGGACAAAGAGAATCCCAGAAAAATTGAAAGAAAGTAAATTTATACAATATATCTAGAATTATCTTGACCTCGGACATTTTTACTTTGAAAAAAAAATGACTTCAGAATTCTAAGGGAAAATCATTCTTAAATTTTCTGTTCAAGAACACATAAAAGAAAGAAAAAGGTAAGTTAAATAAATGTGCTCAAAAGATTTATCTCCTTTGCAGTTTTTCTTAGAAAGCTACTAGAGAATGTACTATGAAAAATGAAGGGTTAAATCAAGAAATAGACATGAGATCTTCTTATTGGAGAAATCTCTCACAAGAAGACTCAGAGATGCTCTGGCCATGTTGGGACCATTTCTTAGCCTATAGTGACAGACAGCTACTGAACAGAGGAAATGTGACCAATATGAGCTGAGATGTAATATATATGTAAAATACACACTAGACTTTGAACACACCTATTATAAAAATAGAGTGCAAGATACTGCATAAATTTTTATATTTACTACAAGTTGAAATGATGACAGTTTTGTCACAGTGGGATTACTTCAATATATTTTGATAATTAATTTTGTCTGTATATTATTACTTGTTTAACTCATTTTGTCCCATCATCTTAGACATAAACCACCAATAAAAACTTAAATTAAGCAGCAAATATTCCACTTTGAAATAATATTTGGATATTTATTATGTTTTTAGAATTGAAAATGTGGGATTTAATAAGTTAATATGACTACAAGACAGTTTAAATAATATATGTAGCTCACATTCTATATCTATTAGACAGCATTTCTAAAAAGGATGGAGAAAAATCTGAAAAGGCTATAAAGCAACCTCATAAATAAATTGTCTAAATTGAAAGAGGATCCCAAAATATATGCAAATGATGAAATTAATACATATCAAAATGAAATGATATCTAAATTAAGGCAATAGTAATACCACTTGAAAGAATTTGCAGTTGAATAAAAATGTAGCAAAACAAGCAATTAGGAAAAAGGATAATTTTAAAGAGTATACAAAATATTAGGTAACAAAGAGTATCAAAACAGGGGATCAGCTATGAATATTATATATGTATATATAATACAAACAATAATTATTGATCCAAAAAATATTAGGACACAGATAATTATAAGTAGTTGCATCCTGATTTTGGTAAAATAATAGACAAGGGTGTTCACATGCAGTAAGGACTACAGATCATAAAAGAAAATTAAATATTCATATTTCACAGTGGTCAGAAAAGACCAAATACCTCATATTAGAAAAATCAAGAAATGAAAATATAGAAATTTTATACATAGTGATAGAGACAGATATAAAAAGCAAAAGGAGTTATAGTAAATGGGGAGTAGGAAATTAAAGATTGTAGCAGATTGGCAGCTACTATTTTTGCAATATACTATTTTGAGTTTCTAAATCATATGCAAGTTATAGTTAGATTAAAATTTAAAATATATTAAAAATAAAATTGATGAATTATAAAAAATTCAGAGAAGGAAATTCATAATATCTACTAACTTGCTGAAAACAAAAGTAGCTTCTTATTGGAACTCAAATGAGGTAATTTTCAATCTGTCAAATGTATACATGATAATATCCGGAACTCACAACTGTGTGGGTAAATAGTCTCTTTCATGTATTATTGCTAATAGATGATGAATTGCTTCAACTGGTTCTAGAATATGGTCCCTGTGGTGTGTGGTGTCTAATAAATTTTATTCTCAATTCAACAATCCCACTTTAAGGAATTGTTTTCATTGAAATAACCGATAATATAAATATATATTATTAAGTATATTGCAACCATATCATGGAAAAAGACAACTATTTCAAGGATTTATTAAGTCTATATGCAACAGAGCAAGAAATAGTCTTTTACAGATTTTAATTGAAAAACTCATGTTGAGGAAACAATCTCTTTAGTATAATTACATTAATTCAAAAATTGATAGGGGAGAAAAAGTTCTCCATATATGATATGTATAGCTACATAGTTATGTGACTCTGTGGAATAATGTGTTATAGTACACTTAAAATCGTTGATTTCAGACTGTTATCAGCCATATAGGGATGTAGGATTTTCTACACATTACTGCACAACCCACGGTTAATGAGCCACAAGACAATTTTTTATGTTATTATCATAGCTCATACACTCACTTCTGTTTTAACACCTATAAACTTACACTTCACTTACAGGTTTAGTCTGCATCTACCTATCTGATATTTTCTAAATTAGGATAAACCATAGGGGCCACTTTTATCTACAAAAAGGCAACTTCATATGTTCTGCCCATTATTTCTCTCTTTTATATCTATTTCCCTCAAGACATAGATTTTGTTTTGCCCACTTTATCGCTAGTGTCAAAATAATGCTTGGGTTACCTTAGATTTTGGGAAGAGTTTGTTAAAATTATGTATATGCATGATTTGGAAATGTGTACTTTAGCATGCACTATTTTTCTAGTTTAAATAAAATATATAAAGATATAATTTAAAATATCAAAATTTCAAAACATTTAATTTATATTTGTATTTCCTCCAGGAAAATAGTCATTTGAATGTGCAGCTCATGATTCAACTTCGAAGGATTATTGACTTTTTTGAAACTTTACCAGGTTCCACATGAAAAATATGTCCTGTAAGGTTTTCAAATTTTACAACTTTGGCAAATATATCATTAAGATTTATAAAATTGAATGGTATTTAGGAAGACATGCATTGTTTTGTAGATTACACA
Organism: Marmota marmota marmota; assembly: GCF_001458135.2. NCBI lineage: Eukaryota > Metazoa > Chordata > Mammalia > Rodentia > Sciuridae > Marmota > Marmota marmota. Next base: position 14,394,859 of record NW_026000108.1, read on the forward strand.
GTTGATGTACATGTATTCTTTCAAGATTATTAACTAAATTATTTGCTTTTTTCAAACATAAGCTAATAATTGTGCTTTGTTCTATAATTAAATCTGCTTTCATTCACACACCTTTGTAAATACTATGGCAGTCTGCATTATATAATGTTTATGACCACTGAGTATTTAATATATATTATGATTTTCACCTATACTGATCCTTTTGCCCATCTAGAAATTCTTTTTTAAAAAATAATTTAAACTGGTTTCTAAACATTAGTCTATCTTTTGAAATTTTTGATCATTAAACTAAACAATTTAACAGGCCTTACAATTTATATATATATATANCTCCCCTCTATTTTCATCGGATATATATATATATATATATATATATATATATATATATATATTTAATCCAAAAACTTATCTCTATTTTTTTTTACCCAATGATCTTTAACTACAACAAAATTACAATGTACAAAAGCCAAATAAAATGGCATTGATTTATGTGCCATCAGTGACATAACTGAACTGCATGACCATTGTTATATAAATAAATTTTGTGTTTGATTTTTGGGAATGTGGATACAAAACAAAACAAAAGCAATTCTTGTTCTTTTTTGTTGCTGCTTTTTAGTTATCAGTCTGATTTACTTTCAGATCCTCAAAGTGTCAGTTTGCTTTCATTTGTGTCATTAATCCTTTAGAGAGAAAGGCGTTTAGAAAAGAAAAGAAAAATAGTACTTTTAAAAACATATATATATACACATATATTCATATACAAATGCATATATATGCATATGTATCCATATACATAGCTATACCCATATGTAAACCTCAAGTGTGGGTATTTTGCATTTGTGTGTGTGCGTATATGTGTGTGTAGAAGGAGAGAGATCAAAATTCAAAATCCATTCTCCGCTCACCAGAAGGAGCCCTCTGTTCATTTTCCAGGCTTGTCAGGTGAACACAGTTCATCTTTTTCAATTGTATCCAATTTTGTAATCACTGCTGGAGAGATTTGGTGAAGCACACAAATAAACGGGATCCTCCTTGCAATTTGCTTAAATGCATGTTACCAGATTGTCCTATCAAACCATTCTGTGGATCTGTCTCTAAGCATTCCTGTCCTAGCATATGAGTTAAGTTATCAATAAACCTTTGTTATTGCCACAAATATCATTTAAACAATACTCTATTATACTTAAACAAGGCCTAAATAAATCAAGTACTCGTATCTAGAGAACTCAGAAATTGGGCTAAACTTTGCTCTTGTTTTCTCCTCCTCCTCCTCCTCCTCCTCCTCCTTCTCTTCCTCCTCCTCCTCCTTCTTTTGTCATACTTTCTTTATACAATGCTGAAATCCCAAATATTTAATAATAATAGAAAATTCTTTATCTTTCTCCTTACAAATACCGGAAGACTACAAAAATTTGCCAAGCACACACACAAACACACACACACACATTTATAATGTCACAGGACTAAAAATTAAGACCCAAGACTATTTTTAAAAACCTAAAAATTTCACCTTAACTTTATTAGTTGTAAATCACACTCAAATTTTACAATAGACTTTCATTGATAAGACTTCAAGTGAGACAGTTTTTATCATTCCTGGTGACCATGTAAGGGAAGTAAATCCAATTTAACATTCATCACACATCACAAATGAGACCCTTGATAACTTACTGAGTTTGACCCACAAGAACTAGATCACACTGAACTCCACAGGATTAGTTCTTGTAAATTTCCCATCAGAAAATTAATGTTTCCCTTCCATTCCCTTCATAATGCATGTTTTCAATCAATTCCTTCATTCATTCAATAAAATTTGGCTGAGCACCTAATATGCACTGGGCTCCACTCCAGCCACTGGAGATAAGAACAACAACAACAAAAAAAAATGCCTCCCTTTATGTAGCTCACATTTAAACTGCAGACAGTTCAAATACATACTATGCCAATCAGCAGTCAGTACTAGGGAGAAAAGGAGAGCAGTGAAGGGGATGGGCAGAGGTACCTTGTTCAGTATTAAATGGACCTGTACAGGTGAGTGTCAAGCAGGGCCATTTAAGCAACGGCATGAGGGAAGAGAATTGGGATGCTGCGTGCACATTTCAAACAGAGAAGTGTAAATGAACACCCAGAGGAAAACAGTCGGGCATCCATTTCCAAACTCTTCACAACTAAAAGTTAAATTTAACAAAGATCTTCCCATATGGATTTCCCAATAGGGTCATTTCAATTCAATATGGTAAAAGTGAGCTTTGCTGGGATTTTCTATTGCTGTCTCTGTATTTAATGAATACACTTTCCCCTCTCCCTACTAGCTATGGTTTTCTAACCACTCTCTTACTGAAACCCACTCTCAAGGATTAAACACATGCCAGGTTCATGTACATTCAAAGACAGACCAACTGATCATCCTCAACAGATTTAACTGCCTGTTCTATGGAACATCTGGATTTTATAAGTAAATCAAGGTTTAAGCAAGTCAATTAGTTATATCAGTGGACTTTCAGGAATTGCAAGAGACTAATGCTACTGCAACGTAAGCCTGGGAAAAGCACTACACTTTGAGTTGAAAGTCATTGTTCCCTTCTTTTGAAATTGGTAAGGGTTCTCTGGACCATGCTATAATCTCTTGTGACCTAAATTTCTCACTTATAAAATTAAGACATTATCTGAAATAACTGCCAGACACCTGCAACTACAATACAATATACTTATCTCAATTTATTTTCTATGAGATTCTATAGAAGACATTGTAAAAGGGGGAAGTACAAAAGGAATGATACTTGATTCTGCTATGTCAGAAACTGAATTTCCAATTCAATGCCTTCTGGTTCTTAAGTACCCTTGAAATTATAACTCTAATTTCTGATGAGGCAATCCTGTTACTATGGAAGGGCAAACTAAAAAGTCCCATGGCTTTTGTGTATTAAAAGTGAAATGAATGCTTGGAAATGTCTGATGGGACCCACATTGTATATGGTATATATTTTCCCAGTCAACCAATTGCCTCTAAATTTGCTATTTATAATTTACCCAGTCTTAATTAGTAAGCTGTTCCCCAAGTCTATCCTGCTGCAGGCAGAACATGAAGAAGAATATAAAAAAAAAAACAAAGTGTTTCTGGTTGCTGAAAGCAAGCCATACATATTCATGGTGAAAACAGAAAATCATTTGCCAAACTGTGGATAGTAAATACAAATTAACCCTGCAATAAAAAGTGTAATATTTGCATTTTCAAGATTTAGATCTCTCTGGGATTAATTAGGTGATCAGTAGGAATTAGAGTTATCACGAACAAAACCTGGCTTAGATTGTGCATGTGAGTGTGTACGTATGGCAGGGGGTTGAAGAATTCATTAACTTTGCTTTCATTATACTTCTTTGGTCAATTCCTCAAAGACTGGTATAGAGACTGATGGGTTAAATCTTTCTGTGAAAATGTTTTGCAAACTGTACAAGTGTACGTAAAAACAATGAGGTCTTACTCTTTTCATGAGTGTTCAACAGAACAATAGCAAAGACATACATTGATGATCTGGAAGACTCTCAAACTGTACCCCTCCTGGGACCTCCAAGACTCAGCGACTCGACATCTACTTTCCATGAAATGCTATTGCATCTCGGTTGTTCTCTGCTTCATTCTGATCCATTCTCAGAAACTGTTGCCACAGTGAATTCCTTAAGACCCAAATATCATCAAGTTAGATCACTTATAAAGTTCAGCTATGTCTTTTGGATAAAATTCAATCCCTTAGTTTGCTGTAAATTATCTTAGTCCTACCTACATCTCATCTCATGGCACTCTGTCAACAATTCTTGACCAGGTCTTAATATTGTGTCAACACATTTTATTTCCCGCAGTCCAGATTCATTAAATCAGGAAGCCCCCACACATACTGATGTCTCTAAGCCTTCAGTGTCTGTGTGCAATGATTTTTCCTTGAAAAGAATAATTTCTTTTGCTTTAACATCTTCCTAAATTCTTAAGGTTTAGGAGACAGCTAGGACATCAATATCTATAGGAAGCCCTCTCTGACTCATTTTGTGCAGTTTTTTATGGGCTTCACACTGGACCCATTATTGCCATGACACTCAGCACCTGTATAATATCTTTCAATCTGTCTTTCTCCTTTCTTGGAATTCTTTTCCTGTGTCTGTTATTTCTAATTTGACAGTACCCAGTAGAATCACTGGCACATCAACAGATATAGAATAAATATACACTGATTGAATATATGCCAGAGGGGTAATGCTAGAGCTCATGGACAACAAACATAAACCATTTGTAAAATTCAAATTAATAAAAATGTTTTCATTAATTTTTAAAATATTTGGGTAAATGCAAATTTGTACTTTCTTTTATAGCACTTATATCCTATTAAACAGTCCTGAGAATGTATTTCAAAATTTAATATATCATGTCATAAAGAATCAATCATTAGTTTTTATTTGACTACCTTGAAATCACAAGTTTAAAAGATTAATATACCATGCCTGAGGATTTATCTATTTTAAAAGACTTTTGGGACCTTTTTTGAGAACACTCAATAAAGATAGGTGAGTGGCTGGGGTGAATCAGCATGTGCCTTAAAATAACTTGTAGAAGCAAAGGTAGGAGAGAAATCTAACAAAGAGCAAAGTATGATATCAAAAGAAAGTTAAAAATGTAGACAATATTCTAAACCCAAGTTCAAAAATCTATTGGCAAAATTTGGATGCTGGCCAGATGCAGCCTACTACCTCATTTTTATGGCCATAATCTAAAAACGACTCTCTACAATTTCTAAATAGCTATATTTTAAATTACAATCTAAGAACCTCGGTAACAATCATTATTTGTTTCTGTATCTTTAAAGTTTAAAATATTTACTACTGGCTTGTAACAGAATAGGTTTACAGAGACCTAGTCCACTAATGGAGATGGAATTTGAATATGGAATGGGAATTATGCAGACAGGAAGAATGAAAACAGTGGCTGGGAATTTTTCTACAAAGACCAAAGAATTCAGATATGCAAAACACAGATGCCATCACTAAGGTTCAAGATTTAGAAATATTCACTTTTTTTTTACATTGTATCAACTGGCTCATTCCAGGAGAAAGCCTTATTTTAGAAGCTCACCCAAAGCCCTACAGATTCTGTGAGGGAGTTTGATGGGACATTGATGTGTGAAATATAGAAGGAGAATGGGAAAAATCATTTTAGTAAAAAAAAAAAAAAAAGACTTCTGGTCTATACCCCTCCCTCCTAGACATGGATAAAAGTGTAGGATTTATTTTTGTCTAAGTCCTCTGCTGAAAAACACTGTGATAAAGAATGAATGTGTGATGTTCCCTGAGAACTGAGAGTTAAGTTCACTATGGACTAAAAATCTAATTATCAGAATCTCATCCAGCGCTCATCCATCCTTCTCACTCACGATGTGTGCCCACTTAACTTAGGTTTCAGTTTTATGTGCACTGATAACTGTATGTCAGTTTGGTAAAATTTACAAAAAGACACTAGACCAAGAGTCAAAAATTCCTCTCATAAATGGCTTTAATGTCATTGAACTTTATAAACATGAAAAGCACATCTTGACTAAAAAGATGTTCAAAGCTCTAAAGAAAAAAATGAAAGTTCCAAATTCTATACTGTAAATTCTCCTCTTGCTCTTAAGAAAATGGGAGTACATATAATGGAGTATGTAATTGAAGCAATTATGATGTGTGAAGTTCTAAGTGTAATATATGGGCATGATCTGTTTCTAATAGTCCTTAATTTAGATGTCAGTGCCATAATCAGTAAGTACCCCTCAGCTCTTATAAAGTCTTTTTTGACCTTGTTGCTTTGCCTCTATCTAATCATCTCTCCTCTGCATCTCTATGTTTCAGGATGAAGCTGAAAGCATTTCTCTAGGAGCAGTCAATTACAAGACTGCCATCTCAATAAAATGGAATTATTGGTGCTATTATTTGAGGACCTACTGTATAGTAGTTACTGTGTAAGCACTTCACATTCTTGTAACAAGTTGGCAAATTAGGGTATCCAAGAGTCTAATGAAAACACTGAAGCTCAGAGAAGTGGAGGAAGAAAACTGTGTTGGATTGTGCTATATCATGTTGGATAAGGCTGCAAACTGTGTTCCTCATAATCCCTTTTCTTATGAGCCTCCAGGTTAATATTGGGCAAAAGTGGTACTTGCATGAGATTCAGAAGGTAAAAGCAATGCAATAGTTGTTTCCCTTAGAAGATAGTTGCAGTTACACCCAGTTGTAGACATGAGTATCTTCTTCTTGCCCTCCTGGACTATAGATCTATCTCATATTTGATATTTCTGGCCAGTAGCAACCCAGCCCATTACCACACATTTCACTGCACACCACAGAGGTAGAAACTACACAAATGCAGTTCTTTTCCATGAACCTATTCGCAAAGCCCTCCTCCATGGTCCCAATTCAATGGCTAAATTTCTTTGATTTTTCATATTTCTCTGAAACATCTTGCTTGCTCCCCTACACTTGTAGTTCAGGAAGTCTGCTTCATGTCTATGTCTTTGATCCTTTGCCGTCTCCTTTTGATTGCTCACTTCCCCACTTCTTCCCACATTGGTTTGAGATATAATTTCTAAAATAATTCCTTCACTCCCACAATGCTGACTGTCACTTGGTTCTCTTGAATTAACTCTGACTAATACACATAACTAAGACTGTAGAGCAATTAAGTGAACCTCAGGACACTCACAGCTAAACCCATGCCCTTTTCTCTATGATTGCTATTTCCAGCCATAATTTTTATGTTTAAAGATGGCATTAGTTGTGTAAATACAGCAACACCAATAATACTACAAAATTGTTCACCATGTATATTTGTAACACTGTGGAAGAAATAAAAATGAACCAGGCTTAGTCGTTTCTAATCATTAAAAGGAAGATAAAAAATGTGATATTCACATATGGCTACAATACAAGGCATATATATCTAAAGGTCATCTGAGAACTTCAGACAGAGCCCGTTGGGCCTTCAATGTGGAAAAGGAAAAAAAGAAATAATACATGGAACCTTCAGAGATGGATAATCCCTGAGCATTCACAGCAAAAACAGGGTAGAGGTGATAACACGTAAAAGCACAGAAAATTAAGTAATTATATGGCAAGATGGAGACATCTTTGTGTTTTACAAAGCCAAATTTGAATTTCTATTAGGGAAAGAGCCATATTAGTAGAAAAACAATGCCTGTGTTAGAAACTGAGGAAATAATGGTCCCCTCCTCCTAAGGGCTGGTAGCACAAGGCTTCAAGATAGGGGAAGCTGTTCTGCATAATGGAAACAGAGGAATTTAAAGCTGGAGTTGAGGCAGGATGTGGAGTGAAGAGTAAATTAGGGAGAGAAGGAGCAAGGAGGTGCTGAAACAGGGGTAGGAAAAGAAGGAGGAGGAAGAAGTGGGGAATGGATAAAGAAGTCAAAAGAAGTTGGATTATTCAGAATTCAAGCAAAATCAGAAAGTAAGGAGGAAAGTAGCAGGAAGAGCAAGAAGGCAGGGAGAATGAAATGATGCCCCATGACGGCAGGTTTCCATATGTGAATGCTTCCCTGTTAACTCCACAGTCTTGTCTTCAGGATAAACATTCCAACTAAATAACTGCATTCATGATTAAAGTACTGTATGTGAACTCACAAGAGTTTTACATCAAGATATTGCCAAAGAAAACTGGTATTTTTGATTAGAATTCAGGAGTGTAGTGGTACAGGGAGCCTGGGGAAGCAGGCCCACAAACACGGAGGAAGTCATGGAGAAGAGCTTGGAGCACCAAAAGTCATTGAATGGAGTCCAGTGAGCTCTCTGGAAGGCAAGAGTGTCCCAGAGGACACCTGGGTGATTAAAGCTTCCATACATTATTCTAGGTAGGTCATGCCATTTAATCATTCAAACAAATTTATTAGGTGCATGCCATTATTATCCCCATTTTAGTAAGGAGAAAACAGTCTTACAGCAGTTGAATGGTTTCAGTAGATATAGCATGTGGGGATCAAAGACAATATCCAAACCAAGGTCTTTCTGATTTTTGAACTGGCATCTTAATCATCATGGCTCAGGGAGTTGCAAACCAAGACTATTCACTATCGTCTCTTTTATTTTCCTGGACTCTGAACTATGTGGAGCACAGATTATTTCTGGAACACCACACAAAGCATGGAATCTGATATCAATTTTTCTGGGGTCACTTATTGTTGCCTCAAATGAGACAAAGCTGCAATATCACTGTTTCTTTTTAGTGGGCGATTGTAAGGGAGAGTTCAGCTATCACAATAGAGCTAACATGACCTCACTTGTTCTTATTAAGACAAGTGTTTTGAATTAAAAATTAACATCTTTGACATGTTAGAATGGCCTATATTAACCAAAGTCAGGTTTCTAAATAGAAAAATATGATATTAGTATGATCTAATGGACAAGGGGAATGAACACCTTCTCCCATTCCTACCTTCTATCACAGAAGGAAATATTTGCTGTGCTTTTGTTAAAAATCAAAAAGTAGGGTTAAAAGTTTACATGAAAATATAATGCGGTTGACAATAAGTTTAGTCATACATAAAAGGTATAGATCATTAAGAGGTTATTTGATATGAGATCCTTATAAATCATAGAGGAAATTCCCACTGGTGTTTCATATTACTTTATTGAAGACTCACTCCTATTAAATCCCTCTTTTGGATTATGCTGACAAAATATCTGTATTTGGCTTAAAGAATAAGAATTAGTCCTTCACAGTTACAAAGGACATGCTGAGTAGAATAGAAAGAAAATTCTAAAATGATCATAAAAGTATGAAATGCGAAATTCTAGGGATACTGAAAGTGGCTAGTTTTTTTTTTTTTTTCCCCCTCCACAGTAAATCAAAGTTCAAAATATAATTACATAGTTGTTTGGCACACATGTCACCAAGTAAGTAATTTATTGTATGTTTACATGTTTATGTCTCTGTTTCACAATTTTAACTATCATTTTTCAAGTGGCTTTTTAAATTATTAAGTGCAGATTGCAACTGTTTGATTTAGATCAGGTGTTTTTCTAAATTGGCAAATATTTATAAACATTTATTTCAAAAATGTGAAATTGTCTAAATTTGTTACTGCTTATATTTTAAAATCTGTACATCTAAATTCATGCAGGAGAATCTTCTAATTATCAGGCAAAACTTAGGTCCCTTTGGTTTTTGTTAAGATCTAGAAGGCTATAGCAATCATTTTCTGTAAGGTGCCAGATGGTTAAGTATTTAAGGACAGAGGTATCAACCTCCCCTCTATTGAGAGATAATTGCATAAAGTACTTCTTTGTCATGTGGAATTTTATTGTTCACTATAGAATATTTAGTACCATCATAATCTCTTTCCACAAGACTCTAGTAGTAACAACCTTATCCAGTTTTAACTACCACAATGTCTCCAGACATTGTCATGTATCTTCTGGGGCCCAGACCAAATTTTCCTTGATTGAGAACTGCTGTTTAGAATTTATAGGTCAGATGGTCTCTGTTGTAACAATTAAAGCAGCTATCGACAATATGTAATCAAAGGAGCAATGCTGTGTTCCAATAGAACTTTATTTATGGACAGCAGAGTTCGAATTTTATGTAATTTCATATATATGAATCATTTTTCTCCTCTCATTTTGATTCATTTTCATCCTTTAAAACTTTTTTTTAAATATTATTCGTTCATGGGATGAACATGATTTGCCAATTCTTGATTTGATAGAATGACAAAACACACACACACACACGTCTCTGCATAAATACCTGATGTGCAAAAATGAATTGCATGTTTCATTATTTGTCAAGCACTGTCAAGAAAATGTGTAAAGAGATTGACTGTATTAGTACTGAGGAATATTCTCTGCAGAGACAGCTGCACAGATATGGAATTGAACTATTCTAATGGGTGACCAGTGGTGCAGGATCAGGGTGGTAGAGAGGCATATGTTCTAAAACATGTCAATAATATATCAATTGATATTAGTGTGTATATGTATGTGTGCATATATGTATATATATGTATGTATTTTTATATACATTTAACTATTTCAAAGAAGAAACTCCAACAAGAAAATAATCTTTCAGCCTACTTTTCTGCACATTTCTAGTTTGTCAGTTGCTGGTGGTAGTTGTTTTGTCTTGATTCTTAGGTCTGCATGCACAGCAACAGGTTTTTCAGGTAATCTTAAAGACAATAGTTCCTTCTGTGCTGGGGGTTTTGCAGCAAAAGCAATCATAAATGCATCAGGTGTGTGGACCAACTCATTCATCAGAAAGTTGAAATCAATAAATACTGACTTTGATTTATATCAAGAACTAATTTGAGTCCTTCCTCCCACATGAACCCAAGGAAACCCTTTGAAGATGTCAAGGAAAGAGCCACCTACATGATGCTAAGGTAAGCATAATAAGATGTAGTACATTCAGTTTGAGAAAAATGAGAATTTTGTTTCCCTTCATTTCCTTGGGTTGGCTCCATTGACCAAGTTCCTGCCATCTTCAGACTAGTGGCTACAATAACACATACTGATGCAGAAAACTCAATACCATACTGAGTTTTCCATGTAACTTTAATCTTGACTTGAGCCGCAAACGTTCACAGTGGCTATCCCAACTGAGTCATACAATTTTCAAGAAAAATATCAATGTCACTTGTGGGAATCTGTGGTAACCACTGAAATGGATAAAATTAAGGGTTAAGCTACCTTGTGGCCCAACCATGTCTGTGTAAGTATCTAGCCTAACAGTTATTCATCTTACCTCTTTTCCAAATAGTGCCTTAACACTAATACTCTGAGAGATGAAACGCATAATAACAATTCAGGAAATGACTGATCCTGATGGGTACAATTTTCTAAATGACTAAAATGTACTTATTTGACTATATATCTATAGATAGAGATAAACATATGCATGTACATATATATATATATATATATATATATTCATGTGGTTGTATGTACATATTATTTTTCAGTGTGCTATGCATACCTCTGTTATAGGTTTATGGCTTTGTTTCATATTCTAGTTGGTAACTGAAATTCATGTTTTATGAGATCATCCCAAAACATTTTGAGGGAAGCAAGTATGGCTTGTTGAGATCTTAAGACACAAGAGTACTTAGCACAGTATTTATGATGAATTTCAATTTAACTGCTTGAAAATTTAGTAGTTACCGAAAACAAGGAGATTTAAAGTAACATTTCAGAAATAATTATGATATGTTGTTCTTGTTTTGAGGAATTTTTCACCAATATTATAAGAACAATCCTGCAAAACAACTTGTAATTATTAATTTTTATTATTACCAAGCAGTAGCAAAATATTTAGACTCCCCACAAGTAGCCAACTGCCCAAAAAGATTTTGATTACCTTATAAAATGACATGCAGAAATTACAGGTATTGCTTAATCTGAGTTTTCAGGCCTTTGATTTGAAGGAAAGTCTGTTAATTTTAAAACAACAAATAATTTAATCAATTGATTAAATCTGAAGGGAGATAACAACCCTGCTTGTAGTGGCATTTAAAATGAAGATAATCTAATAAAGGTGTCCTCACACCTGTTTGTGTGTCAATATCACCTGGAGATCTTATTAAGAGCCAGATTGCCATGCTGCACCCTTAAAGTCTTTGCTTCAATAGGTCTATGTAGGAGCACAGGAACTGACACTTTTAACAGGTGTCAAGGTGCTGCTGGTGTTGCTAATAGAGAGACTTCCCTTTGAAAACGACAGCTCTTGATGTGTCCTGTATTCAATGTTAGCACTTCTTTCATTCAAGTTAGGCAACTCACCTCCTTCTTTTGCACTCAAGAAAACTGACAGAGTTGATATCCATTGATAATTTTTAAAAAATTTTATTTACAGGGGTTTTCTATGGGATATTTTCTTCCCCATATTTATTGGAAAATTTATGGTTTTTTAAATTGTTTCATATCGCTACAAACATGTAAAGAAACCAAAGAAGAAGAAAAAGTATTAAAATTCTCCTTCAAGAATTAAAACACAACAAGCAACATAGAAATATTACTGACCTAGAGGAAAATGCTGGCTTAAGGTAAGGGCTGGGAACACTATCATGCAGAATTAATGTTTTAGGTCAACATTTCCAGTAAACAGGACATAGCATCTAGGAGAGATGATATTATATTGGTTTTAGCTTGATGTCTTCTCTCTAAGCTTGTGTTCATTGTCCCATGCATTGCTAAAGGTGAGCCATTTTTATAAACAAATAAGAACTTTACATATTATAAACTTTACACACAGCATAAATTTCACAGATTCTGAGAAATATCACATTTAGAAGGTGAAATATTTTTTTTTTAATTTTTAATTTATATATGACAGTGGAATGCATTACATTCTTATTAAATATATAGGGCACATTTTCTTATATCTCTGGTTGTATACACATTATATTCACACCAATTCATTTCTTCATACCTGTACTTTGGATAATAATGATCATTACTTTCTACCATCATTAATAATCCCATGCCCCCCTACCCCTCCAACCCTCTGCCCTATCTAGAGTTCATCTATTCCTCCCATGCTCCAGATCCCTATCTCACTATGAATCAACCTCCTTATATCAAAGAAAGCATTCAGCATTTGGTTGTGAGGGATTGGCTAACTTCACTTAGCATCATTTTCTCTAACTCCATCCATTTACCTGCAAATGCCATGATTTTATTCTCTTTTATTGCTGAGTAATATTCCATCATGTATATATGCCACATTTTTTTTATTCATTCATCTATTGAAGGGATCTAGGTTGTTTGCACAGTTTAGCTATTGTGAATTGTGCTGCTATAAACATTGATGTGGCTGTGTCCCTTTAGTATGCTGTTTTTAAGTCCTTTGGGTATAGACCCAGGAGAGGGACAGCTGGGTCAAATGGTGGTTCCATTCCCAATTTTCCAAGAAATCTCCATACTGCTTTCCATATTGGCTGCACCAATTTGCAGTCCCACCAGCAATGTATGAGTGTACCTTTTCTCCCACATTCTCACCAACATTTGATGTTGATTGTATACATAATAGCTGCCATTCTGACTGGAGTGAGATGAAATCTTAGAGTGGTTTTGATTTGCATTTCTCTAATTGCTAATGATGATGAACATTTTTTCATGTATTTGTTGATTAATTGTGCATCATCTTCTGAGAAGTGTGTCTTCAGGTCCTGAAGACACATTATTGATTGGGTTATTTGTTTATTTGGTGTTTAGCTTTTTGAGTTATTTATATACCCTAGAGATTAGTGCTCTATCTGATGTGTGAGGGGTAAAGATTTGCTCCCAAGATGTAGGCTCTCTATTCACCTCAGATTGTTTCTTTTGCTGAGAAGAAACTTTTTTGTTTGAGTCCATCCCATTTATTGATTCTTGATTTTAATTCTTGTGACACAGGAGTCTTATTAAGGAAGTTGGGGCCTAATCCCACATGATGGAGATTAGGGCCTACTTTTTCTTCTATTAGATGCAGGGTCTCTGGTTGTATTCCTAAGTCCTTGATCCATTTTGAGTTGAGTTTCGTGCATGGTGAGAGATATGGTTTTAATTTCATTTTCTTGCATATGGATTTCCAGTTTTCCCAGCACCATTTGTTGAAGAGGCTACCTTTTCTCCAATGCATGTTCTTGGCACCTTTGTCTTATATAATTGTAGTTTTGTGGGTTAGTCTCTGTGTCCTCTATTCTGTACCATTGATCTACCAGTCTATTTTGGTGCCACTACCATGCTGTTTTTGTTACTACTGCTCTGTAGTATAGTTTGAGGACTGGTATAGTCATGCCACCTGCTTCCCTCTTCCTGCTAAGGATTGCTTTAGCTATTCTAGGTCTCTTATTTTTTCAGATGAATTTCATGATTGCTTTTTCTATTTCTATGAGGAATATCATTGGAATTTTGATCAGAATTGTATTAAGTCAGTATAGTGCTTTTGGAAGTATGGTCATTTTGATAATATTTAATAATATTAACTCTTAATATTGGATATTTGATAATATTAATATTTGATAATATTAACTCTGCCTATCTAAGAGCAAGGTAGATCTTTCCATCTTCTAAGGTCTTCTTTGATTTCTTTCTTCAGGGTTCTGTAATTTTCATTATGTATATCTTTCATCTCTTTTATGAAGTTGATTTCCAAGTTTGTTTTTTTTTTTTGAGGCTATTGAAATGGGGTGTTTTTACTCATTTCCCTTTCTGTGGATTTGTCATTGATATACAGAAATGTCTTTGATTTATGGGTGTTGATTTTATATCCTGCTCCTTTCATTAAATTATTTACTAGTTCTAGAATTTTTCTGGTGGAACTTTTAGGGTCTTCTAGGTACAGAATCATATCATCAGCATATAGTGACAATTTGAGTTCTTCTTTTCCTATGTGTATCCCTTTAGTTTTTTTCATCTGTCTAATTGTTCTGGCCAGTGTTTCAAGAACTGTGTTAAATAGAAGTGGTGAAAGAGGGCATCCCTGTCTTGTTCCAGTTTTTTGAGGGAATGCCTTCATTTTTTTCTCCATTTAGAATTATGTTGGTCTTAGGCTTAGCGTAGATAGCTTTTATGATGTTGAGATATGTTCCTGTTATTCCAAAATTTTCTAGTGTTTTGAACATAAGGGGGTGCTGTATTTTGTCAAATGATTTTTCTGCATCTATTATGATCATATGATTCTTATCTTTAAGTCTATTGATGTGATGAACTATATTTATTGATTTCCATAAATTGAACCAACCTTGCATCCCTGAGATGAATTCCATTTGATCCTGGTACATGATCTTTTTAATATGTTTTTGTACTCAATTTGCCAGAATTTTATTGAGAACTTTTGCATCTATATTTATTAGAGATATTTGTCTGAAATTTTCTTTTTTTGATGTGTCTTTGCCTGATTTTGGAATCACAGTGATATTTGCCTCATAGAATGAGTTTGAAAGTGCTGCCTCTTTTTCTATTTCCTGAAATAAATTGTAGAGTACTGGTATTAGTTATTCTTTAAAGGTCTTGTAGAATTCAGCTGTGTATCCATCCAGTCCTGGGATTTTCTTGGTTATTAGACTTTTGATGGTGTCTGCTATTTTGTCACTTAAAATTGATCTATTTAAATTGTGTATATCATCTTGATTCAATTTGGGCAAATTATATGACTCTAGAAATTTGTTGATGCTTTCGATATTTTCTATTTTATGGAGTACAGGTTTTCAAAATAATTTCTATATTTCTGTAGTGTCTGTTGTTATGTTTCCTTTTTCATCACATATATTAGTGATTTGAGTTTTCTCTCTACTTCTCTGTTAGCATAGGTAAGGGTCTGTCAATTTTATTTATTTTTTCAAAGAACCAACTTTTTGTTCTGTCAATTTTTTTCAATTGTTTTTTTTGTTTCAATTTTATTAATTTCAGCTCTGATTTTAATTATTTCCTTTCTTCTGCTGCTTTTGTTATTGATTTGTTCTTCTTTTTTCTAGGACTTTGTGATGTAGTGTTAAGTCATTTATTTGTTGTCTTTTTCTTCTTTTAAGGAATAAACTCCATGCAATGAACTTTCCTCTTAGAACTGCTTTCATAGTGTCCCAAAGATTTTGATATGTTGTATCTGTGTTCTCATTCACCTCTAAAAAGTTTTTAGTCTCCTCTTTGATGTCTTCTGTAACCCATTGTTCATTCAGTAGCATATTATTTAGTCTCCAGGTGTTGGGATGGATTTTATTTCTTATTTTATCATTGATTTCTAATTTCATTCCATTATGACCCAATAGAATGCAGGGTAGTAATTCTACTTTTTTATATTTGCTAAGAGATGATTTGTGGCATAGTATATGGTCTATTTTAGAGAAGGATCCATGTACTGCTGAGAAGAAAGTATATTCTCTCATTGAAAGATAGAATAATATATACATGTCAGTTAAGTCTAAGTTATGAAACATGGAATAATCTATATATATCAGTTAAGTCTACGTTATTGATTATATTATTGAGTTGTATAGTTTCTTTGTTTAGCTTTTGTTTGGAAGACTTATCTAGTGATGTAAGAGGTGTGTTAAAGTCACCAATTATTGTGTTGTGGTCTATTGACTCTTGAACTTGAGAAGAGTTTGTTTGATGAACATAGCTGCTCCATTGTTTGGAGCATATATATATTAATAATTGTTAAGTCTTATTGGTGTATGGTTCCCTTGAGCAGTATGTAGGTCCTTTTTTGTACTTTTTGATTGACTTTACTTTAAGGCCTTCTTTATTTGATAAGAGGATGGAAAACCCTGCTTGCTTCTGCAGTCCATGTGAGTGGTATGATTTTTTTCTACCCTTCCCCTTCAGTCTGTGGTTGTCTTTTTTCTATGAGATGAGTCTCTGTGGGCAGCATATTTTGGGGTCTTTTTTTAATCCAATCTGCTAGTCTATGTCTTTTGATTGGTGAGTTTAGGCCATTAACATTCAATATTATTATTGAGACATGATTTGTATTCCCAGCCATTTTTGTTTATTTTTAGTATTTAATGTGACTTGGTTTCTCCTCTGAGTAGATTTTCCTTTAGTGTAATCCCTCCCTCTGCTGATTTTCATCATTGTTTTTTATTTCCTGTTTGTGGAATATGTTGCTGAGGATGTTCTGTAGTGCAGGCTTTCAAGTTGTAAATTCTTTTGACTTTTGTTTATCATGGGAGGTTTTAATTTCATCATCAAATCTAAAGCTTAGTTGGATATAAGATTCTTGGTTGGCATCAATTTTCTTTCAGAGCTTGGTATATGTTGTTCCACGATCTCCTGGCTTTGAGGGTCGGGGTTGAAAAATCTGCTGAGATACAAATTGGTCTCCACCTATATGTGATCTGTTTCCTCTCTCTTGCGGCTTTTAAGATTCTATCATTATTCTATATGCTAGGCATTTTCATTATAATGTGCTTTGGTGTAGATCTCTTGTAATTTTCTACATTTGGTGTCCTGTAAGCCTCTTGTATTTGGTTTTCCAATTTGTTCTTCATGCTTAGGAAATTTTCTGATATTATCTCATTAAAGAGATTGTGAATTCGTTTGGTTTGAAACTCTGTACCTTCCTCTATCCCAGTGACTCTCAGATTTGGTCTTTTGATGCTGTCCCATACTTTTTGGATGTTCTGTTCATAGTTTCTAACTTTCTTTACTGTGTGATCAACTATATTTTCCAGATTGTATACTTTGTCTTCATTATCTGATGTTCTTTCTTCCAAGCGAACTAGTTTGTTGGTTATGCTTTCTATTGTGTTTTTTTTTTTTTTTATTTGATTTATTGTATGCTTCATTTCAAGGATTTCTGACTTTTTTTTTTAGGATCTCTATCTCTCTCTTGAA
Organism: Marmota marmota marmota; assembly: GCF_001458135.2. Taxonomy (NCBI): domain Eukaryota; kingdom Metazoa; phylum Chordata; class Mammalia; order Rodentia; family Sciuridae; genus Marmota; species Marmota marmota. The sequence continues at coordinate 14,412,207 of NW_026000108.1, forward strand.
GTAATCTTTTGCTATCTGTATTTGTTCTCTTATCTCATTGTTAGAGTGATCAATTTTTGCCTCTATTTGCTCATTTAGGTCATTCTTTAATTCACAGATTATTTTAATTATGAACCTTATGAACTCCTTCTGTAACATTTCATCAATTTTGCTGTCCATGGGTTGTTATTATAGTGTCCTGGTTTGTTTGGGGCCCTTTCCTCCCTTGTTTTTTCATGTTGTCTGTATGTCTTCCTTTCTTGCAGTGTGAATCTGAGATATTACAGTTTCTTCCTATCTTGTAATACTGGTGCAGATTGTCTGTACCTCACCTTGATGTTGGGCTTCCAGACCCTGCTGGTGTCCCTCAAAATGCTACTGCATCTTGTGTTTGGGTCCTATGTAAGTTGGAGTGGGTGGAGGATCTGGGCTGCTGGGCTTGACCTCCTCTGGTAGTCTTCTGGCGGGAAGGGGTGGTCTTATACTAGAGGCTAGGCTCTAGCAGTGTCTGCCCCTCCAGGAAAAGGGTGGACCAGGCCTGCTGTGCTCCTGCAGGTGAATTTGGGCTGCTGGGATTGACCTCCCGCAGTAGTCTGCTAATAGGAAGGGGCAGTCCTGCACCAAATGCTAGGCTCTGGTGGTGTCTGGGAAAGGGGTGGACCAGGCCTGCTATGCACCTGGGCCCTGCAGAGGCTGGTGTGGGTGAATCTGAGCCATTGGGCTTGACCTCCCATGGTAGTCTGCTGGTAAAATATGTTTTTTAATTGCCAATTTCAATGATTCATTAGATTAATTTAACTATGATAAGAAATCTGATTTGTTGACTATTAATGTGCAATAGCATTTTTTAGCATTTCAGTGTTAGCTATAGCTCCTGGTAAGTACCTTACTAGGATTAATACACAAATGATGGAAATGTTGTGAGATACTCTGACATGAAATCAAAATCTAATATTAAAATGTTCATCATTGCAAAGAAGTATCATTTTCAGTAGCAAATAAAAATTGGGGCAAGTGGACAAAACTTTTGTATTACTTAAAGTTAAATGAACTCACAGGAAGCCCTATACATCTCTAAAACCAAACTAAAGATATTTTGCAACACACATAAAATCACGACTAATTTCAATTTAAAAGAAAATTAATTTTTCTACATCTGGAATATATGCTATAAAACAAAGGCAAATTATGTTGAATAGGGAAATTAATGCTTTGGGTATTTTAAATGTTTACTTTAAAATTATGTTATATGTAGTAAATATGTATATATTAACATTTTATATTTTCTTTCCATTTAAAATATTTTATTTGACATTTATTTTTGTTCCCTCTCATTTGTATTATGAAATATGTATATTAAAGTTAAGATTATTTTGTATGTTATTTATATATAAAATGCTGCCATATATTGCTAATAAGAACATTAATAAATCATGCACTTATTCTGTCAATTTTGTTTTACAGGATATTCATAAAACTATTGGTGTAAATCTACTATAGGAAGAAAAATTTACTATTTTATGGTCATCTATTATCAGCAAAAAAAATCTAAAGTGACATAAAAATTATGAAATAATATTGATAATTCCTACAAGTTACCAGGAATTCCAATTTCTTATTTCCAAATCCAAAGTTTAATATCTGCCATGATTTGGAGATGGCACATTTGCAACAATAAGAGACATACATTTTCAAGTTTCAAGTTTCACAAAGTAGCAAACACGAGATTTATTTGGGCCACAACCTAATATCCCCTCTGCCCAAACCTACCCTTTCTGCAGATTCCTCCACTCAGTGCAGAGTTAGCTCATTCCTAGAGCCCTTCAGGAGGAACTCTCGAAGCCATTTGTCTCTTTCCTTCTCCTCAGGCCCCATACCCAGTTCGGTAGGAAATCCTGTTGGCTCTGTCTTCTAGATGCATCCTGAATCCGACCACTTCTCTACCACCTGGGGCCAAGCTGCTACAGGGTTCACTTGATCCACTCCAATAGCTTTCTCATCTGTCTTCCTACCTGTCATTCTCAACACAGCTGCCATGGTGACCCCTTTAACATTCTTCTGCCATATATCCCCAGTTCAGAGCAAAACACAAACTCCTTACAGAGGACTTGTGAGGCCCTCCATGTTCTATCCCTATTAACTCTCTGACCTCATCTCCTACCATTATCCCTTTTGCTCACTCTCTTCCTTGGACACACCAGTCTCATTTATCTTCGGGCTATTAAACTTGCTATCCCCCTGCAACATTTTCCTTAGATATTTTCCTTATTCACTCAGCTCATTGGTAAGCATAAGTGTCACTATATCAAATGATTGTAAAATATTAACAAAGCACATGGATGTACAGGTCATGGTAGATATTGCCTCCCTTTATTATTATTTACTGTAAATATACTTTGGGAATTGTGTATATGCTCGCATTTTTTCCCCAATTGAAGAAATATTTGTTTCATGAACCTACAACTCAAATCTTATTGCTAGGATAGAATTTTCTAAGGGTCCTTCAGCACGTGTCCCTAAACAAAACTATTAAACACTTCTCTGATTTTCTTAAATCCTGAAGTATGATTATTTTTTTTCTTACATTTTATTTTATTTCTCTTATACTGTGTCATGGGCTAAATTGTGCCCCCTCAAAATTCATTGAATGAGGGTTGAAATCCTCACCACAGTGCCACAGAATGTGCCTGAATTTGGGTATAGGGTCTTTTAAAAAAGTAATTAAGTTAGAATGAGGTTGTTAGCATGGTCACTGATCCATTAGGACTGATACCTCTGTAAAGGACTCAAACCCACACAGAAGGAAGATTATGAAAAGACAGGCAGAAGATGGGCATGGACAAGTCACCGCGAGAGGCCTCAAGAAATGATTCCACCAATACTGTGATCCTAGAACCGAACTGTGACTTCATGTTATTAAAACTGCCCAGTCTATAATACTTTTTACAGCAGCCCTAACAAATTAACATACCCTAAAACAGTTCTGACTCTTAAAATATTTCCTAATGTATTATGAAAGAGAAAGTCAAGTAACTAAACTGCTAGCTAAGATGTTTATTAAGATGTATATATTAGGTACTAAGGGGGATCTGATCTGCTAGCAGAGTGGCCACTAATGCTCTTTCTGACAAGTGTCCTGTTACACTTAAGGAAATGGAGGGATAATTTTTCTGCCTCCTTGACAATGACAGAGACAGCCACGTGACTTGTTTTGGCAACAGAATGTCAGTAGAAATGAGAGGTGGCAATCAAAGCAAAAATTTTTTTAGAGTCATTATACAGATCGTCATGTTTACTTTTGTCTGCATTGGTAATTGCAAAGTGAAGAGGGCTCAACTCCTGAGTGCAGGTGATGTGGTCGGAACTGGTATGAGAATGGGTGAAAATCAAATCTGAGTTGTGTTGAAGCCTTGAGATTAGGCAGTTTATTGTTACTGCAGAAAAAATTAACCTATCCTGACATATACCCAATCTGAGGTTTTTCCATTAATTTTCCAGTTTTTGTCTATGCTGAGACACTGAAGTGATTATTATATTCTATATTGTTATTCTTTTTCAGAGAATTATAAGTTGTTTTTCAGTAAGAATTCCAGGAATTGTAAGTGTTCCGGACTGCATTCTGAACAAAAACACTCAACCTATTGCTTAGAGGCCTCCTGCAATGATTTCCGTGATTGTAAATATTCACTGAACACACAGATCCACAGAGCAGTACTTCTCTAAATGGTGGGAATTTCTGTGATGCTGCCGACATTTTCATTTTTTGTGCATAGAAGGAAAACTCCTTTGTTTTGTCTTAATTGAAAATTCCTTGAGGCTTCATTAAGTGTCTTGCCACTGTCTTGGTGCCGTTACTTTGGTGGGTTAGCATCTCCAAGGAAACCTTCCTCAATCCCACTGTCTCATGGTTGTCTCAAGGGTGCTTCAAAAGGCACAACAGCCAGAAATATTACAGAATATATTCATAATCCAAATGCCCTCACCTAAGACATGGGAGGAAAAGACTCAAGAGCTGTCATACCTAATTTTTCAGGCTTTTGTTTACTCTGACTTAAAAATTCTCACCATTTAAGAAGCATATGATTGCCACGTAGTTTGCATCTTTTCCAAAAGGGTACTTTAGGAATCATTTCTGTGTTTCCTCCACCCCTACCTTCACTATCTTTATCATTTGGAAGCTGTAAAGGAGTCAAATTTTTCTTGAAAAAGCTTTTATTAATATGATTTTGACCATTACATAATTGATTAACTACTTAAGAGACTTAATCGTACCAGAGACCATTTCATAAGAGGGAACCCTTGTTATCATTAATTACCATTCACTGTCCATAAACATGAACCTAGGACAACAGTAGAGGGAAATATAAAGTTGCCAAATTATGTTTTGGTATCCTCCATCTGTTTCTTTCTTTATCCCATCAACCCCTGTTTTGGGATTCCTTATGTTTCTTGGAGCACCAAAACTCTTACTACATCCATGATTTCATTTCTAACTGAGACCCCTGAAGCACACTCAAAACTCTGGAAATACTTCCCTGTGTCTATCATTATCATATTAGGGTATAATTATGGAGCTAAGTCAGAGCACTGTGGAATTCCTCTCTCTGAAATAGATTCTAGTTTTCTGGGAAAGCCAGAATAATGTAAGCTTCCATGTTCAGCAAGCATGTTCTTTAAATTCATGTAACTACCTTTAGGAAAACAAAGCATAGCATTTTGACAGACATCCAGTTTTATACTGACTTCAGATATTAAAGAATTGTGAGTCCTTGACAACTTTCTGGCATAGGGTCAACACTCAAGCCAGTTTCTAGCTAGCATTGTGATTGACTCCATTACAGATATTCCACTCCCTCAACTGCACTAAAGCTTGGAGCACTTATGTCAGTACCGAAGTCAGAATCTAAGCCCTTCAGAGTAATTCTATCCTTCTTACCATGGTGGTGGGCCAATCAGCATAAGGATTTATTCAGGACCATGCAAATGACCTAATTAAGGGCAACATATGAGGAAAGACATTTGGTGAAGGCTTATGGGGAAGACGATTCCTCCATTTATAAAAGACCTTTTATAAGGGTCTTAGAAATGACCTATTTCTCTTCTCCAGAGAACATGAAAAAGGAGTAGCATGAGGAGGTCCTATTCTTTTAGTAATCACAAGGGGGAACCTACCTGACAATGACTTTGATGTCTGAAAGCAGAAAAAAAGAAGAAAGCAGGTCTTTGTAACTTCATTTAGTCACTGAACCAAACTTATCCAGTTGTAATGGTTTGGATTTGAAATGTTCCCCTCCACCCAAATTCATCTTTTAAGTGTTGGTATCCAGGGCAGCAGTGTTTACAGGTAAAGCATTTGGGAGTTCATTGGATAGTGAGGGTTCTGACCTTCTTGATGGATTAACCTGCTTATGGATTTATAGCTTAATGGATTATATTGAGGTGGAAAGCACTTTACTGTGCAGAACATGGAGAAAGTAGTTATAGTAAGTCACTTGGAGCATGCCATAGAAGGTTGTACTGGGACTCTGGCATCTTTCTTTATCTCTCTGTGCTTCCTTTCTTCAATAAAGTGAGCCTTTGTTCCCCAACACCCCACTGCTATGATGTTTGACCTTGCCATAGGCCCAAAGTAGTGGAGCTAAGTGATCAAGCACTGAAACCTCTGAAACAGTGAGTCAAAATAAACCTTTTTTTTTCCTTTAAGTTGATTTTCTTAGGTATTTTGTCACAGTGAAACAATGCTAACATAGCTCACACACCTGTAGTTTATGTTTCCTCTGCATTTCCTTTCAATTCAATGAGATCTTCAAATCTGCTTTATTTAATAATTTTATTTTTCTAAAAGAAACAAATATCCCAACCAAAATATTCCTTCAATGCCAAACCCCTAAGTATAAGGGTTTCTAGATACTTTTAAAAGATCCACATATATGCACAGTACCCAGGTGATACATAATACAATGTGTTTGTGTAAAAGTTATAACTTTTTGTCAAATCAGCTAATGTTAAAATACTTTTAAAGGTTTCTGTCTCCACATTGATTAAAAGTAATTCTGATAGCCATAATTAAACTTGTATTTTCTTCAATACCAATGTTTCATAATATATATATATATATATATATATATATATAAATAAATTAATTAATTATTATCCTGTCTAACTCTGGTATCAACTAAGAATAGAAATAAAGATATCAATGATAATGAAGTACAAAAGAAAAACTGACCATATGCACTTAGGGGAATAGTACATAGATCATTAGAATACAGGAAAATGTTAGTTACAGAAGTTCCGGAGTTATTTAAACTAATTTTACAAATCTACTTATGGTTACTTTCAGAGTTCTCTTTGCTCTTCTTTTATTCTTTATTTTTAATAAAAATGGAAACATCCTCTATGCCAACAATAGATTTGTTATTTATCACTAAAATAAAGATCATTATTTTTTCTTTTATGCTTTTAGGTGTAAGTAAATGCCTGAGATGTGAGGAAGGAAGATTATAATTTCTGTATTTTGAGAGTAAGTTTAAACATATGAATTTGAGAGACAGATAAAAACCATAGCATTCTACCCCTGGACCCCAAATGATCAGCTTTCTCACGTGCAAAATATATTTATTTCATCCCAATGCCCCCCAAATTATTAACTAGTTCCAGCTTAGTCTAAAATTTGTAGTCTCCTCTTAATCAAACATGGATAAGACTCAAGGTAGCATTGTTCTTCATGTGTAAGTGAATCTGTGAAAACAAACAAGTTGTTCACTTTCAAAATACAATGGCTAGCAGGCATTTTTATGCCAGAAGGGAGTAACAGGAAAAATGAAATGTGTTATGGGACCAAAGTCAATCTAAACCCAACAACAACAACAACAACAACCTTAAATCTTGTAAATAATCTTCTTTGAGAAGTTAAAGCCAGCACCTCATAGAGATATCTAGATACCACATTTATCATAGCACAATTTATAACAGCCATGTTATAGACTCAGCCTCAGGGTCCACAAGCCCTTATTGTAGACTTTCTGAGGTGGTCCTTTCTCCATGACTCTACTGGGAATCAACAAATGGATAGAAAAGAAAAATATGGTACACTTACACAGTGAAACATATTCAGCCATAGAAAGAATGAAATCAGGTCATTTACTGCAAAGTGGAGATCATATTATTGAATGAAATAAGCCAGACTCAGAAAGACAAGTATCCCATACATGTTTTCCTTTAAACGTGGAAGAATAATGAAAATGAAAGAAAAAAATGACATGAACATAGGATGGAGACTATTAAGAAGGAAGAAGGGGATCAGGGAGAAAGATAAGGCAAGGGTGAGAGAGGGTGGGGGAATTGATGGTATATGCTTAAAGGAATATGACACAATGAAATCCAGCATTCTGTATAATTAAAATTCTCTAAAAATAGCTTTTTGCTCCATGATCCATCTTCTGGACATATTGCAATAGGAGTCAAGCACCCAGTGCCCTGGACATACTGGGAAAGAAGCTGAGACCTCGTGATCTTGCTGGGTGCCCCACACAGTGGCTCTCAGGGTTTGGAGTCTGGAGTCTACAGGTCTCACAAGCTGTGCGGGAGGCTCTAGAGTTATTTGATCTCAGGGGCAGGCCAGTTCTCACGGCCTCTTCAGACTTTGCCTTCATGAAGACCCTGTTGTGGCCCTGATAACATGGCTCTACTGGCTCTTGAGAAGAATGTGAAGAATTCAACATGTAAACTTGATGTGTGACTATTCAGACCATGGTATGATTTTTATCCAATGAGTTCAGGGCGGTGTGTGTGGGGTGGGAAGCAGAATTGAACTGGGGAAAAAAAAGTTCATTAATTTAGAACTTTGCAGGGTTGGAAAAGTACCTGTATATTATCTCCAAACAGTAAAAGTGTGAAGATCAGGGAAAAAAAAGTATATTCATTAAAACTTTCAAATGATTGGAAGCTCTCAGGGCAAAGTTTAGACTAAGATTGTGGGGTCTTTCATTGACATAAATCAACCTAATGAGAAGATTGAATTCAGGGTGAAACCTGGAGACAAAAGCTCTACAATTCCCAAATAGCCCATCGTTAATCTAGAGAGAAAAGTCTACAATGGAAAAACATCAAGAAATATCGCTGATATGGAAATTTTGTTTAAAAACCGCCTGTAGTCCTTGTTCTTGCCCCATTGTACAGACTTGAATCCAACAGACAAGAAGTAAGACTTTTAGAAAATTGTACTGTCAATCAAACAATAAGCACAGATGGAAATAGTCCACACTTACTAAGTCTTTGGCAAACAAACTTTTATTAGCACAAAGAGAGATGTGCATCCCTTCAAGAGATGGTTTTCCCAGAATCCGCTTTTGAGGACCCAAGAGGATAAGTGGAAAAGAATACTGGTCGGAAGGCAGAACCAGAGGTCACAATGAACAGTGGGTTGGGACATTCTTCCAAATATCAGAATCAGGAACTAGTCAAAGAACATTCTCCACCAGTATCTTCCTAAAAGGTAGAATTGCTAGAGATTAGTGACTGTTGTATGTCTTTCATTCTTCCCCTTTCTGAATATACTTATTGCTGGTATCCTGTTCTTACCCTACTAATGTGTGTTGGCTAAATGGAGAAAGAGATAATAGGCTTCATTATTTATAGACTACTGGTCTAACAAGAGCTACAATCAAGTCTGATGTAGAGACTGTTGACACCACTGAGAGATCTTGGAGTTGAGTTAGATGTGGTAAATGCAAAGCACATTCCAGTATTCTTTCTTAGAGGACAGATTGGTTGTGTGTTCTATGTAGGAGAAGGGAGCAACGAAATATTGTGTATGCAGATCAGAAGACTGTGTCAGAAACAGTAATGCTTACCAAATATCTTCTGAATTTCCACACATTTTCCAGATTCATCACAATTAGGAAAGAACATGTGACTTGTTTGACTCACAGAAGAAATACGTTTTTAGGACCAAGCAGCAGATTACTAGAACAAGATGACACAGTGTTCTTTTCTTAGAGATTAAGAAGGCCCCATTTTGACTTGGTGGAACTTTAGCATCAAAGCAGTCACCACATGGAAGACGGTTGCTGCAGAAAGTCGGGTTAAAATTATTGGGGACCACCATACATTTCACCTAAGCTTAAAGTAAACTGCCATTGCATGAAGCCACAGAACTTCAGTGTCTCGTGTTACTGTTATTTCCTTTTTACATATTTTTTATTATGTCATCCTGGGGCTACCCAGCATTGCCCTATAGAAATATAAGGATGAGACCCATTAGTAGCTGGCTTAGTCAACTTTCCAATACTGTGACAAATGTCAGAGATAATCAAGTTAAAAAAGGAAAGATTTATTTTGACTGACAATTTCAGAGGTTCCAGTCCATTGTGACTTCTCTCCATTATTTTTGGTTCTATGGTAAGGCAGAGCATCATGATGGGGAGGGTTTGGTGGAACAAACAGGAGAGACAGGGTTGGGGGAAGAGAAAAGAGAAAGGAAGAGGCTGGAGATAAATTATCATCTTCCAAGGCATGTCCCTAGTAAACCTCTACCTTCAACTAAGCCCTACCTCCTACAGTTTTCACTATCTTCAAATAGTGTCCCAACTCTCAACAATGAGCCTTTGGGGGATATTTTATATCCAAACTATAACAGTATCCTAATTTTAAAAATATGAGAATCAGGTGAGATTAGTTTTACCAATATATTTTGTCCAACTCAACATATCCAAATACAATAAATATAAAAATTAATGGTATATTATATATATGTATAATATATATATATATATATATATATATATATATATATATATATATATATNATATATATATATATATATATATATATATATAGTACATGTCTTAGAAATCATATCATAATTCAGACTAGCCACATTTCAGTTGGCCATCTTGGAGGGTGTCTTGGGATGAAGTCAGCAATTAAATCACTGAACTTTGAACAAGCAAATTTCCCTCACTGACAAGAGGGGATTTTCCAGAATGAATTATAGTTAAGATTTTAAATGCATTTGAGATTATACAGATAAGATTGGAAGAAAATAGAAGTAAAGGAAATTCTTTCTTCAAATATGGTCTCAAATACAGAATTTCATTAATTGCTAAAATGTACATTTCTGTGTCTAATAACTGAAGCAGTTGTAATGGCAGCAGTAATTTGAGCAGCTGCCATGAATGTTTTCCTGTTCCCTCTTTCACACAGTGCAATGACCTTGAAACCAGAAGTCCACTGCAGCTCTCTAGTATCTATTCTTCTAGCCTCTTCATAGTTTTCTAAGTAGCTAATTCCTTTCTGCATGACATACCTCTTGAGGCTTACTTTTCCTACATTAAGCCTGAATGAAAGAATAGAGAGTTGTTTTTAATGAATTGTTAGATTTTTAAAATTCAGGATTAATTATTGTACAAACTAAGTTGCTATATGAAAGAGAAGCTAAAATATAGTTATCTAAATAAATTTATTTCTCCTTTTAATAAGTCTAGACATACATGCACCTTTTAATTATTCTAGACATATATTGCTTAAAATGAGCATTTGACTTGTAATTGGGTATAGATTATTTTATTATGTTAATTACTTTCAAACCTCAGGCCTCAGGAAGATGGTGTCTCTTACTGAAGAGTTTGTGTTAACAAGTTCAGGAGAGGAGTAGTTGGAAGCTGCCCACAGGAGTATTGCACAGGAGGGTTGACCCCTGTGGATCTGGAAAGGGTTTTCAATGTTCTGTTAATATATTAAACTAAATCATAGGGATAAAGTTAGAGTAGGGAAGAGAGCTTTTTTTTTTCTTTTCTTTATTTTACTACTATTACTGCTACTATTATTTGCAAATGGAATTCTGTCAGTCATAAAATATGATAAATATGATCATGCCAGGATGTTTTATTAACCAAAAAAATATTTTGGTTGCATATTTTAAAGCCAATATATAAACTGACTTCAAGGAATTTGCTGGTTCGAAAAACTAAAAATCTGTGTGTGGGGGGAACAGATTAGTTTTCAAGCAAAGCTGGGTTCAGGATGTCAAATATTGCCATTAGGACCCAGCTTTACTGTTTCCACTTTAATTTTTTTATTCTCTTCTGAGTCCATAATAAGTTACTATCTCCCATTGGTAACAAGGTAGCAGGGAGCAATATCATCCTCTTAGCTGTTCAAAAGGGGAAAACATCTTTTTTTTTCCAATATAAATTCAATAACAGCTCCTGAGACTCACAAGAATTGATTGAAATAGTTCACATACTCATCCCTCCATCACATCCCAGGCAGGATATTTAATACTTTGATTTGATGATACTTGTACTTTGAAGAGGAAAGTGAAATCAACTCTAAAAAAATGTATGGAATGGTATTGGGCAATTGATATTTTTCCCAGTGAAAATAACTAGGTTCTTATTAGAAAAAGAAGGTACATATATGAAGCATGCAACTATTTTTTAAGTTAATCTTAAAATACTTAATATACTTAGAAATATAAACCATTCACCTATAAGTTATATCTTGTAGATTTAATGCTATATTTTATTTTTAGCATCAAATTTGGAAAACTTATTTGATAAAAACTATTTTATATCAAAGGCAGAAAATAGACATAAGTAAGTACATAATAAACATTTCTTGAGTACATAAGTGGATTTATAGTAGAAAGTTTATCAGATGTATATTTCCATATTTTAAAAATTTCCTCAAATATTCTACTTCAAAACAATATCTATAAATGTTTTCATGTTTCTATGGGTTAGCAATTTGGGCAGGCCTCAGGAGGAATGTCTCATCTCTATGGTCAATTGGGCTCATTCGTGCATTTGTAGTCAGTTTTCAAATGTCAAGTTTCAACAGATATGAAATATTTCTGACTTATCCCAGGAAACCTTAATCACACATTTGGAAGTTGTCAGAAAAAAGAGGGATCACTGGACTGTATATCTGCCATAAGTCTGCTGATTTATCACCGACTTTCTCTTGTGTGAAAACTTCAAGATAACAGAAGCCCCAGTGCGGAGCATTTGGGAGCCTCTTCTTATATAGTATTTGCTAATGTCCCATTAATGAATATAAGTCACAAGGAGTGGAGAAATAGATTCTAATGTCATTATAAGAGGAGCTGGAATATAGTAAGGCCTTTTCATTTTTTCAATTTATCATTGTCCAACTTATGGCCACAATTAGTTTCACTCCTCCTACCTGAAAAATAATGCATCTCCCCAATAAGTCCAATAAAATCTCAACAAATTTTAACATTGGATCCAAAATTTAACATCTTATGATCTTTATCTGGTCTAAGATAAAAATATCTCTTATGACTCATTTCCTATTGATTCAGTGATATGTGAACTAAAAAGATAAATTACCCTAAATTGTGTGGATAGAAAATTAGATTCTCCCATTCCAAGACAAAGTATAGAAGGCACTGGTTCATAGCAATTCTGAAATTTATTCAGGCACATAATATCAATTCATGTTGCTCTGTAAACACAACATTTTCTTCATTGGAGATGGGTTTCGTTCCCTACTAGACATTCCTAAGTCTATTTTTCTCCATGATTCTTAACTCTGCCCTGAGTCATTCTTCCTTTTAGAAAAGAACATATATATCTGCTTAGCCCATTTTCTTTTTTATTAAGTTAGGGTCCCAAAACACTTTTCAATTTGAACTAACTGTCACTTTTAGTAAAATTGACATCACTTTGATAAATGCCATTCTCTTTAGAGTCTATGATTTTCTCTGAATTCACAGACACTAGTGCTACATTTGTTAAACCAAGTCATATGGCCAAATGCACACACAAACGATGGAAAAAATAGTTTCCATCTCTTGTGAAAGGAGTTACAAGACATAATGGCCTTTTCTTTAAATTAGTCATATAATGTGAGATTTTAACATTCAGTGGGAAATTCTCACATTTACTTACCATAAATAAGAAAAAAATATTTTGTAATATAAGTTCCTGATTTTTATGTACACTGACTTTTTTCCAAACTTACTTCCCATGAACAGTTAACATTACATTCAGACCAATAAAGAATAAAACAAATGTAGAATGTGTAACAGGCTTAGATATGACATGAGATTCATAAATGAAGAAGCCATTTCTTATATTTAATTCACTAACCATAATCTTTAAATATTCTCAGGATAATATCATGAAGACCAGAGTTCTAATATTAGCATTAATACTGACCTCAAATTTTGAGTCTAAAATGAAAATATCAAGTACAATTGCAAACTAATCCAAAGATATCCTAGCATATCTTACCTCTATAGTACAAGGTAAGCCTTATTCTTTGGGAAAATGAGAATATTTGTCCTTAAATATCCACATTATGGTGTTAGAATTATATTAGATTTAATTTAGGATACTAAAATCCATGGACATGGCACATTGAGGAAAGACAGTGAAATTTTTTACAAGACAGTAAATGTGTTCAAGTGCATTTTAAGGGTCACTACACTTACACAGTTTCTATAGAAACCATATTTCAATACACAATATCTAAAAGAAAATCACCTTGAAATAAACTAAAAATAGTCTTTGTATTTCATTATAGGATAAAAGCCCTAGAACAATAAATGAGTAAAATAAAATCTATAAAATGCCTCTTTTTTCCTAAGCTCATAATAAACCATAGAAAATATAAATGTTAAAAAGATCTTAAACATCAATATTTTTCCTCTTTTATATTCCTTCAAAATTGTATATTTTCCAGGCCAGCAATGTGACTCAGTGGTAGAGCACTTACTTGCGTAGCATGCATGAGGCACTGGGTTCCATCCCCAGTACCACATTATAAATAAATAAATATATTGTGTCTATCTACAACTAAAATAAAAAAATACATGTTTTTTAAAAATTGTGTATTTTCCATATTAAGGCCTGGGAAGGAAGAAGAGTTATAGTAACTGCTACAAGGAATGGCAGCACAGTTAGATAGAAAGGTATATTTACCCCTTGGAGGTTCATACTAAAGGAAAGAAGTCAATATATGCAATTGTTTGAATACAATCTTTGCCCTGAAAATGCCAAATGTTACTGAGAACTTCATTAACTAAAACAAACAAATACGACGTTAATATTTACATTTATTCCTTCATTGTGGGTTCTGTGCTAGGCTCTGAGAACAATACTTTCATTATCATAGAAATTATCATTTATAATTTCAGTATTATAAACAAGGATTAATGGATCAAAAATAAAGCTAGAAATATGTGTGCTTAATTTTAAAGTGTTCTTTAAATATAATCTGATATGAAACTGGGATTTTATTTAAAAAGTTATCTCAGTTGGTGATGACTTAAATTTAAATATACCTTTCTTTGAAAAAATACAAGATATAAAACCTTCTTAAATGTTTAAAATATATATTTAAAATGTATATTTAAGTATATATTTACCTTTAAAATGTATATTTTACCATATGTGAAATGTAAAGGTTATTGAGACTCTAAGTAATGGAAAACTCTATTTTCATGTAGAGGATCTGGGAAGTTGAGGGGAAACATTTGTGATACGATCTGATTGTACATGAAAAAAAATGCTATTTTAACTAGGTAGGTAGATTTCTTAAAATTTTCTTGTAGTTTTTCTTTTCTACCTCTAGTATTGCTTCATATTTTCAACCACTTTGACCCTGAGTTCATTTACACCCATATGGCTTAGTTATCATGAAAGAGAGTACTTTTGTCAACATGACAATATTTCTTCCATGAAATTCCTCTCCAAGAATGAAAGGCTGCAAACCAGCAAATAATTTAACCATTTGTTTTAGGAAATTTTCTGGGTAAACTCTTTCCTCCTGTATGCTGTTGGTTGTTCTGTCAATGCAACAGAGTAATTACCTGGAAAGAGTTCTTGCCACACATAACAGAACCATATCCAAGACTTCCTCACCAGTTTGATAAATTATATTATGAACTTTCTCTAAATGCAGTCATTCCCTATCTTAAAAGATCCATGTTAACCTTTCTTGATCCCAGATATTAATCCCTATAAATATCCATCTTTGAACTCACTATTCTATCAAGTCACTACTCTCTAGCTAGAGAAGATTAATAAATCAAATATAAGGAAACACCGAAAAGAGGAGAGAAAGAAACAGAATAGAGATGTTGGAACTCATTCACAGAATGGTGTGTGTAGCAATCAAAGGGTTTTTGTTGTTGTTGTTGTTTTGTTTGTTTGTTTGTTTTGTTTTTTGCTTTTTGTTTTGCTTTGTTTTTTGCTTCTTATCTGTTGGACTGGATGCTAAAATAGCCAACCACCTGGAAATGCCAAAGAGTACAGATAAGAAAAAAAATGCCGAAAAGAGAAGACCTAGAGAGACTGAAGACGTTAAAATAACTTCTTTACTACAGGCAAACACAACAGCAAAGACCCCAGCCCCAACCCAACTCAGTTAATTCACATCAAATGGAGAAGTTGTGCTGCACCCACTGCAAGCAGTAACAAGCCCTTCAGCCCTTAACTGGTGTGATGTCATGGGGAGTCGGGACTTTATCACCATAAAGCACTAAGAGCTCTCCCACCTCATGTCAGTGGTGACAACATGGTAAGAACAGATTTCAACACACTGGGCAATAATGGGGCACCTACCACCTCCTCTCTGGGGTGTTATCACATAAGGCCTTTGTGGAAAAGGCATTTTTGTCATGGCTCAATGTCAAAGAAGCCATCCCAAGCAACATCAATAGAGTCTTTCATGCCAGTAGACAGTGGCACTATATATAATTATATATTTTATATAATAGTGAAAGTAAATGATTAAAAAAAAACTGTGTGAAATGACCTTCAAAAACATTATACATAAATTAAGATAGAATTATCCAAATGTTCAAGTAACTTGGGAAGGTAGACAAAACATGGAAATGAAAGAGAAAACAAAAAGGAAAAAAACTGGAGAATAAAGCCTTTGTATAATTAACTATAAACTACATTTAATGTCTAAATAGATTAGGTCTACAAAGAACAATTATAAGAGAGATTACATTAATGCACATAAAAACATAAGCTCACTATACAAACAAACCGGCTGTAAGAAACCAACTTCAAATGTAATCACATTAGTAGGTTTAAAGCAACTGGATGCAAAAATTTATAGCATGCAAACATAAGCCAAAAGGTTTTAGGGATGGCTATGTTAATATTAGATAATGAACACTTAAAAGTAAATAAAATTTCCAGGGATAAAGAGGGATACTATATTCTGATAAAGGCTCAATCTATCAGGGAGAAATATCAATCCTAAATACTTGTAGGAACTAAACAAAATAGCTATAATGTATACAGACTAAAAACTAATCGAATTGAAAAAATATATTTGTAGTTACAGATAGTCTTCAACATTCTTGCTTTTACCATTAAAAGAACAACTAAACTTCAAATCAGTTAGAATATATAAGAACTCAGAACACCATTATCCAATAGTATTTGCTCAACGTTTAATAGAACATTCCTTTTAATAATGGCAAAATGCTCATTCTTTTCAATAGCTTATTGAACAACTAAAAGGATTGACCATAAACTATCTGGGACATAAAGCAAGCATCAATAAATGTTAAGTGATTTTTAATCACATTGAATATATTCTCTGACCACAATGAATCGAACTAAAAACTACTGACAGAGAGATAATGAGAAAGCAATCTGCACTTGAAAACTACCCAAGACCCTTTAAAATAACTTATGATCAAAGAAGTCAGAAGGGAAACCAAGAAAACATTCTGAAACTGAATACAAACAAACAAAAAATGCCAAAATATGTAGGATGCAACTATCACAATCCTAAAAGGGAAATGTAAAACTGTAAATACAGGACATATTGAAAAAGAGAAAAGCAACACAAAAAGAAAGAAAAAAAATGTATCTAGTAAGCAAAAGAAAAGAAATACTAAATAAAATTTTATAAAGCAATGGAAATAATGCAAAAAAAAAAAAAAAAACAATAGAGAAAAAAACTCCATGAAAAAAATCTTCCTCTTTGAAAAGAGCAAAACTCAATCAAGATTGATGATGAAAAAAGAGAAAACTAAAAATTGCCAATATCAGAAATTTAAAAGATTAAGTCCCGGGGCTGGGGATGTGGCTCAAGTGGTAGCACGATTGTTTGGCATGCGTGCGGCTCGGGTTTGATCCTCAGTACCACATACAAACAAAGATGTTGTGTCCGCCGAAAACTAAAAAATAAATAAATAAATTAAAAAAAAAAAGATTAAGTCCCACAGGTAAGAAAAATGTTTGGTTATACTACAAGGAATTCTTCACAAGAAACTTTGACAACTAAAATGAAACTTAGCAATTCCATGATATATACCAACTAAGATAATTCATCTAATATGAAGTAGAAAATTTGAATAGATTTGTCACTATCAAATAAATTTAATTTCTCACTTTAAAACCTTCCCAAAACAAAATCTTCAGACCCAGATAATTTACTGGTGAAATTCAGTAAATATTTACAGAAAAAAAAAAAGTGTGTGTGTGTGTGTGTAAATAAATTCTATTCAATTTTTTCCAAATGAAAATACAGAGGAATAACAAATATTTCCATTTCTTTGGATCCAGTATTAATGACTCTGATATCAAAACCATATAAAGATAGAACAATAACAACAAAAAATGTATAGATATAAACACAAAAATTCTTAACAAAATATTAGCAAATAAAATTTAGCAGCGTTAATGAAATGCAATAATCAGCTGAAACTTATTCCAGAGGTTCAAGCCTGGATAGGCATCAACTTACTCTTCCTGAGCATAGCAGTCAGGACTGGAATCCGGGGACTTGGGAGGCCAGGGTAGAAGGAACACAAATTCCAGGCCAGCTTCAGCAATTCAGTGAGAACCTACTTTTAAATTAAAAATAAAGAAGAAGACATGATTAGCTCATTGGTATCCCACCCATGACTTAACAAACAAAAAACCTTTAATATTATCCAACATTTTAATAGGCTTAACAGGAAAAATAATCACAAATTTCTTGCCAACTTTTTTAAAAAATTTTTATTGTTGGTTGTTCAAAACATTACATAGTTCTTGATATATCATATTTCACACTTTGATTCAAGTGGGTTATGAACTCCCATTTTTACCCCGTATACAGATTGCAGAATCACATCAGTTACACATCCATTGATTTACATATTGCCATACTAGTGTCTGTTGTATTCTGCTGCCTTTCCTATCCTCTACTATCCCCCCTCCCCTCCCCTC
>NW_026000108.1:14430408-14442409 GCF_001458135.2 Marmota marmota marmota
CCCCTCCCCTCCCCTCCCCTCTTCTCTCTCTACCCCCTCTACTGTCATTCATTTCTCCCCCTTGTATTATTTTTCCCTTTCCCCTCACTTCCTCTTGTATGTAATTTTGTATAACCCTGAGGGTCTCCTTCCATTTCCATGCAATTTCCCTTCTCTCTCCCTTTCCCTCCCACCTCTCATCCCTGTTGAATGTTAATCTTCTTCTCATGCTCTTCGTCCCTACTCTGTTCTTAGTTACTCTCCTTATATCAAAGAAGACATTTGGCATTTGTTTTTTAGGGATTGGCTAGCTTCACTTAGCATAATCTGCTCTAATGCCAACTTTTACCTGAAAATCCATCAGATATATTTTATGATTGATCCTGATAATATTATCAGAAAACTACGATTAAAAAGGAATTTTATTAACTTGATAAAGGCCATTTACCATCCCTTCCCCAAAAAAACCAAAAGCCAAAACAAAATTCCCAAACCCTGTAGCTAGCATCATAATTCACAATGATATTCTTGGTGTTTTACTCCTTGCACTGGGGACGAGTTCAGATATCAGTTTTCACCATTGATATTCAACATAACACTAAAATTTCAGTCCATCACAATAAGGTGAGAAAAGGAGGTAAAAGATATATAGATTGGGATAAAAAAAATAGAAATAAAACTGTCCCTATTTGCAGATGACATAGTTGTCTATACAGAAGTCATAAAAAACAAACAAACAAACCAACAAAAAACCTCCAAATCACTTATTGCACTAGAATTGAATACAGCAAGGGTGCAGGATACCAGATGAACACATAAAAATGAATTATGTTGCAATAAATTAGCAATGATCATGTGGAAAGAAATTTAAAATGCAAAGCAATTTTCAATTAGTCAAAAAATGAAATACGTATAAATATAACAAATATTTATAGGGCTTCTGTGTCAAATACTATAAAATATTGATGAAAGAAATCACAAAGATATATAAATGAAGACAAGTCCTCTGCATAGACATCAGCAGAATATAGTTGTCTGTTTTACCCAAGTTTTATATAAATTGAACAGATATCATATCAAAAACCAGGCAGGTTATTTTGTAGATGTAGACAAGATTATTTTAAACCCTATATGGAAAGGTGAAGGAACTAAAGTAGCTAAAACGATTTAGAAAATGAAACATAGAGTGGGAGAAATTACTTTGCAGAATTTCAAGGTATTTTGCTGCCTTAATCTAGGCTTCTTGACTTTGTTATATAGATAGGCACAGAGATCAGTGGAATAAAACACAAGACTCAGAAACAGCCTGCATTATTATAGCCAACTGATATTGCAGGTGTTAAAAAAAATACTTGAACATCTTTTCTAGAAATGGTTTTGCACGTTTCCAAATCCGTGGGCAAAAAAAGCAGACCTCAAAGTAAGTCATATCTATTTTAAAAAATTCACTTTAAAATGTATCTTAGATTTTATATAAAGCAAAACTAGGCATTTTTTTAGAAGATAATAGAAATAAAATAAAATAGAAATTCTCAAGAACTATGGCTTAAAATACAGTTAGACACCAAAAGTATTATCTATTAAATAATAAAACTGATAAATTAACTTCATCAAAAAAGAGATTTCTTTTCTGCCAAAAAAATATATCCTATTGAAAGGATTTAAATACAAGAAACAGACTGAAAGAAAACATCTTCATAAGACACATCTGATAAAGGACTCAAACCTAGAATACCCAAAGAACTCTCAAAACTCAAAGTTAAGAAAAAAATTAGAGGATGAATAAAAGTTATGAAGAGACATTTCACCAAAAATTATCTATGCCTGATACATAAGAGTATGAAAAGATGTTCAATATTCCCGGTAACTGGAACATGTAAATTGATACTATGACTATGGAAAACAAGTGGGTGATTTTTAAAAAATTAAACATACACTTCACAAAAACAGTCCAGCAGTAGATAAAAGTGTGTCCACACAAAAGCCTGCACACATTATTCACAGCAGATCTATCCTTGGTAGTCAAAGGCAAGATGATACAACACAGGCAAGATGATACAACTGTGGTATAGACAAGCCAAGGAACACTGGTCAGCAGTTAAATAGAATTGATACAACTTGGATTGCCTCAAGAGTGTTATGCTGAGTGAAAACAAGCTAATTCCCAAAGGCTGCAGACAACACAATTTCATTTGTGTCATGTTCTGGAAACGACAAAATGACAGAGATGGAGAGGAAATTAGTGTTTGCCAGAGACTGAGAATACAGTTAGGGGTTAGGGGTTAGGGTTAATTGTGGCCCTGCAAAAGTACTATGTGATGGAATAATCTTGTATTTTAATTACAGTGATGTCTACATGCATTTACATGTGTGTATTGAACTATGGGGACACATTACACAAATGAGAATTTCCAGATTTGATGTAGCATGTTATAGATATATAAGATATAACCTTGAAGAAAAGTGGGTAAAGATTCATGGTAACACCCTTTACTGTTATCCAACTTCCTGTACATGTATAATGACTTCAGAATAAAAAATTGAAACAAATGAAGGACAAAAAAATAATGGCAGATATGAGATATCAGCCAGCATATCTTTGGCACTCACAGATTTAATCAATTGACTTAGATTTCCTTGTCTATCACATGAATAATTTTAGGCCTCCCCATATTTTTAGCAACTTCTCAACCCTCTAAATTCATGCATTTCCATCATTTTCTGTTCTTATGTTGCTTTATTGCTTGGTTGACCTGAAACACCTAGATGCCAACATTTGTCCCAATACAGACCTATAGGAATCAAGAAGTGAAAGAGGACATTCATAATAAATACTTTGAGAATTTATAGGCCTCTCAAGATTTTGTGGGTTATAGGAGGAGCTCACAATGCTCACAGGTCATGTGTTTTCTATCACTCATACTCCATTTCTCTGTTGCTATCCCTGAATCTTTCTTTCCCATTTTTCACCAAAGAGTCTCAATTATTTTCCTCTCTTGCTGGCTGGGTTTGAATGCTCAGAAGTCTTAATAAG
The DNA here is from genome assembly GCF_001458135.2 of Marmota marmota marmota. Lineage (NCBI taxonomy): Eukaryota > Metazoa > Chordata > Mammalia > Rodentia > Sciuridae > Marmota > Marmota marmota. Next base: position 14,433,422 of record NW_026000108.1, read on the forward strand.
ATCCTATATATAGGTTTTATGTGCCTAAATGTTACCTCAAAATATCATGTAGTATTTTCCCATAAAGAAGTTTCTTTCCATGAAAGGGGTTCTGACTAACTGTGAATGCCATCACATTTTCTCCATATTCTTTTTTTTAGATATAGTTATTCTAAGTTAATATTAAAATACAACCATTGTTTTACTCCATACTAGTGATGCACTTCTAAAATTAATACAGTTATGTGCTATCATCAATATTTTATTTCTGATGCCACTTATATTTACTTAAGAAAAAGTACTTGATTTTAGGTTCAAAATTTCAAGAACATCATAAATATCATACAATCATGACTTTCCACAACAGCCTTAATTATATTCTTTGTTATATTTTCCATTAGTATTTCATTCTCCTCACTTCTTGTGTTCTGAATTTTGACGCAAAAATTATCATCACTACATATATAAAGAGGCTTTTGATGATTAACATTGGATACACACATTTGTTTCTTCATTTTAAGTTTAGAAGATATTTTATTTACATGTTTTCATTTAAACTGGCAACAAGTTTTTATTGCATATTACCAGAGTGGATAAATACCTGAGAAATTCTGAAAAATTTTGTGGGAAGCATCTGGAATTTGTAACTTTCTTGTGGCAGAGACTATTAATTCCTGGTATCCATCTTCCTTCCTTTTGGTGATAGATTCCACCAATTTTTATTTAGCATCTGGTCCTAAGGAATTAAGATCACATTCTGCAGTTTCCCTTATAGATGTGTGAAGTCCACATGCTCGCAGTCTGATCAATGACAGAATCAAAATCTATGTGAAATTTTAGGAAATGTTTTTAAGAGCATGAAACATTCCTTCTTCAGCCCTTTTTCTTTTCATAGACCAAAACACAGATATGTCAAAAACAATGATGTGGAAGTTATGTGTTGTAATTGAAAGAGCAAAAAGCTGAAGGGAGCTTGGTCACATGTGGCTTTGACTCCAGACCCTGTGTTTCTTGCTGGTGTTTTTTTTTTTTCGCTCTCAGTTTGACTTCATCTTAATCTGTGCAGAATTTAGCAACTGGACATTGCGTGATGTGTGTGGCCACACTAAAAATACAGCATAGTCTGAGTGAGTAGACAGTGTGTGGTGAGGCCTCGAGTGGTGACCTTTCTTAGTCCATGAAAACATTACATCAAACCCATTTCTAGTGTTCCTTGCTGGGAAAACCACAGGCAGACAAGACAGTATCATTAGGGCAAATGATAGAGAACAATGTGTTAGCTGCTCATCCACTTTCAGTAAACTTATACAAAGGAGAAATAAAATCAATCAAAGTTTACTGAAGAATTCTGTGCCTATAGCCTACAATTTAAGTTGAGTGAAGTCCTGTGACTTGGGTTCTTACAGATTTGAAAAATCCAACTGGATCTCTACCTTATACTGAAGTTTTACTATGTAGAAATGAAAAGTAAACTTTAAAACTACCAGCATAAAAAGGTACTGGCCCTGCCGCCTTCATCTGGATAAGGATTTGTCTTGGTTCCAAGTACATTATTGAAGATGGTTTCAAGGTAGCAATCATAAATTGGAGGGTAGAGAACTGAATAGTAACACGTTTTTGCTGCAAATCATGATTCTAGTTTCTTTTCCATACTCTGTTCTAAAATTATTATGATTCCTATCTAACTACTAAAGTCAGTTTCAGATATAAATGTTATCATTTCCTTTATTTGCTCCAGATATGTCCAATGCATTGGTCATAGATTTTAGACTATGTTGTGCTCTTGAAACTAGCACCCTCAATAATCTTCTTCACAAACTTAACATTTCAATATTTTCTTATCTTTTTTTACTCAACATTTCAAATGATGTATAATGCCAATACAATTTAGTTCCAAAATTCTAAAATCAAGACAAAGAAATTTTCAGTAAAAAAAAATAAATAAAAATTTTCTCTCTAAATAACAAATAACTAAATAACAAATAGGTAGTGTGTATACATACATAACTATTATGTGTAATATTTCAATGTAAACCTGTGATGCAAATATATACATTGCAGATAAGAACAGCAGTTTGGCAAAGTATATGTAGTTATTCACTCAAAAATTAGAAAACAAGATGCATCAAGCACTGAGCTAGATGCATGAGATTTGAAGGTAAACAATGATCTATTCTTTGATATGAAGCATTCTTGGTGGGTTCACCATCTAATGAGGCAGACAAACAAGTGAAGAAATCACCTCATTTATTGAGACTTCTCCTGAGCACTGGGCCCTGGGCTAAAGCTAAAACTAAATCCAATTTAATTCTTGGGATTCTATGCAGCAGATACCTGATCCTCATTTGACAGAAGGGATAACTGAGGCATGGGATGATTAAATAAATTCACCAATATTACACAACAAGCAAGTAGCAGACTCAGACTCAAACCCATGCTTGTATGGTTCTCAACTCCATTCTGTATGGCTTCCTATAAATGATCATATGATTAAGAGTCAGACGGAAATGCAATAATTATTCCTGCATAAAGAAGGGTGAGAGTCATCACATTTATTTCCCACAGTATCTATACAGTGCCAGGTACTTATATGTGCTTGATGAATATTTTCTGAGTTGTGTCTGATTTAATTCAAGAAAGCAGAATATATTGAAATTTATGTTGCATTTCCACTTTTATTTGTTTAGCATGTGCCTATAGAGTATGGACACAGAATGGCATACTTTCTTTATATTCTCATTTTAATAAGTAGCCATATTTTCACATTGGAGTATCTGATATAGTTAATTTCCCTTCCTGTTTCCCCCAGCCTATCAAAAATTTCCAAATACTCTATGACCTAATAGTACAATATTTCAGTTAATATTCTAGTAATTGCTGTTTGTGAACAAAATGCATCTAATTAGACCTCGTTATGTTTATATTTGTTTTTAAATATCCTCTCTACCATTATGTCAACACACACGTTTTATATTACCTTTCCAGTATTTTTAAAATTAATAATAACATGTTACCAATTAATTTAATTTAAATTTTAAAACACCTGCTGGGTGTTTTATGCTTTTTATGTTTTGAGAGAGCAGAGGTTAGCTTGTCTGCAATATGGAAAGATTTTTATTTCTTTGCTCTTTCTCTCTCTCTCTTTAAAATTTTACTGCCACATCAAATTTATACCATATATCTCCATGCTATAAAAATGCCTGATTTCCAAACTATTGCATGTGCTGGTTTTATAAGGTGAACCAAAGGATATTCACCTTTCCTGAATCATTTTAATAATCACTTCTGCCTCAATGCATGAAGGGGTTCTTTTGTATAATGGATGTTGGAATGTGTTGATAACTTTAACAGACAGTTGTTAAATTGAGCATACATTTAGACAGCAATTTGTACTGGCTATAACAACAATGCCTAGTGTTCCACCAGGAGAAACTGACACATTTCAGGAAGGGTGATCACTCGTACTTCATCAGATATTAAATGACAAGATTGGTTTAGCACATTCTATATATCTCATCCTGGTTGACATGCAACTATTTTACTTGTCCTAGAGTGCAAATCAAAATGACATCTATTACTGTGCTCACATTTCAGATAATCATGGCCTACAGTAATGGAGCAAATATTGTTAAATGTACATTATTGCAGCACTCACTTTCATCTTCATCACCATCATTAAATTAGTTAAAAGCCTGAGCTGGGAGCATGACATTCTACTAAGTGCTTCCTGCTTTTTAGAGAAAGACACCAGAGTCTCCACACCAGAGAAGTGACAACAATTAATCTGAATTAACAATCCCTCCATCAGTGTCCTGCTAACCTGATTGGAGAATATTATATGGAAAAATTGAGGCAATGAAATAAAGTTTGGGTGTTTATTTACATTTTCTTCTTTGTAACATAGGTATATCCCATGATGAGAAAAGAAAGAAAAAAGAAAAAGCCATGATATGACAAATTGTGTACACCATTGCTCACAGACTGTGGGCAGGGTGCAGCACTAATAGGAACATCAACCCCAATCCTGATCCCCGAGTCTGAGAAAAGCATCCTTGATACTAGAGATTGTTTGGTCCTGCTTGAAATTGCTTTTATCATTTTCAAATTCCTAGAATCAGAGTTAGACATTTTTATACATTCAAAGCGGCAGTTCGCCTCCCTATGGTTAGAACATTGTTTGTGGGGGCACAGTGGGAGGTAACTGGGGGAGCCACCCTCAGAAGGTATTAAAGCTCATCTCTCAGGAGTGGATTAAGTCTCCTGGGTCTGGATTGGTCACTCCAGGAGCAGGCTCTTACAAAGTGAGATCAGTTTTATCAAAACATTCTCTTACTTCCTTTCTCACCTCTCTCTCTCATGTGTGCATACTCCAAATATGGTATGCCATCCATGATGAGTTCCTCACCAGAAACTGTACCATGCACCTGTTTTTTCCAGTACTATGAGCTGCTTTTTTGTTTTGTTTTTTACAAAGTGTCATATTTCTTATAGCAACATGAAGCAGACTGTGACTTTCTTCTTGATGTAAATGCTTACTGTCCATCAACCCTGGCTTACTGATTGTTAATCCTCATTATTAGAAGTGAATTTCAAGGAAAAAGAACCCTAAAAAGCACAATTTATCAGAAATTCTGAATGTAGAGCTCATCCCTTTACAGTAATATAAGCACTTTGAAGTTCTGAGTGAGAATTTTTATATTTTATGCATCTCAATACTCTAAACAACTACTCTAAAGGGAACCAAAGTTACCTATCAATTTTTAAGACAATTTCCCAAAACTATTGTCATAAAGAAGCAAGATCAAGTGAGTATACCATCAAGAAATGAGAGAGGGAAATGATATTTGCCAGTATATTGGGAAGTTATTTTTAAAAGTGAATGAATTATTTGGATGTTTTTATATTTATGATATTTGACTATTCAATTTTTTTCTATTTTGAAGTTCAAAATAGATACTCACTTTCATATGGAATTTTATGTTTTTTAAAGAAGTGTTCATAATTGCATATAGTTTAGCATCTGCATAGAAAATTCAGACATAAACTTACAAAACATTTATTTGTCCTGTTCGCAAGAAAGGAACCATATCTTTGTTGTTTTCCTCTGAATTTCAGTGTCTCTATCTAGTACAAACTTCAGAAACCAGGGAGTTAATAGTTTCCATCTTTTAAGATAACTTTGAGGCCTCTTGTTATACCATAGTTCAGGTTAGTGAATCCCTCAATCTTTACTTCCTATGGAATGTCAGTACTAGACATAAAATTCTAAAATGCAGACCACTGGGATAACACTGATGCTTGCTTGTTGGAAATCATGAGCTGGGGAGAAGTTCCTACCCATGTCCAAGCATCTGCCACTTGAGTTTGTGTGGTACAGCTGGAAGTGTCCCATGCACACTGAGGCAAAACTTCAAACATGTTTCTTTGGCTGCAGATTCCTGGGAAAACATAAGTGCCAGCAGACAACATCGCCCAGAGTAATGAGGAACAGAGTGACTCCTTTTGAGATGGTCCTCAGGAAATGGTTAAAAACTAGGAAGGCACACCAAAATAAAACTTCCCCTCAACTTCCCTGTCTAGTGAGAGGCAACAGCTGCCAGGATGACTGGCTGAGCTACTTCAGTTTCCACTAAGTTCATTGAGGAGTAAAATATTAATACTCTCTAGTTAAAAGAAGTTATACAGAACTTATCCCTGGAAAGCCATCATTAATCTTCATAATGACCTTCCCAATCAGATAGAAAAATGAATACTCTTTATAGACAAAAAAAATCTGGATAAATAGGTTTTGTTCAAGGTCAGAAGTCTGAAAAAATAGAAATGTTATTTTTCATAAATTGAGGTTTTGCCATGATTGTCTCTATCTTATTCTCGGCCTGCTATAAGAAAGTGCTTTTTCTGCCAAATGGCACTTCTAGCAGAAATAAATACTTTATAAATCCATTCCCTCTGAAACTTGCATTCAAGTAGAGTCAATCTTATTTTTAGAACATTTATGTGTTCCTCTTTTAAAAAAAATCATCTAAAGTTCTACTTATAAAGATCATATTTCTTCTTTACTGCCAAAAGATCACAAATGCCTAAAGGCAGAAAACTTCCTGTCGAACAAGGGAGATTAGATGAGGCTTTCAAGAAAAGATTAATTTCTCTATTGAAATACAGTTGGTGTTGCTTAAGCTGATGATTTTCTTAGCAACCAATGCAGTGAAAGCAATATGACTTAATGTCACCAGTTTTAATGAGTGAACATTTTGGTACTACCAAAATGCATTGGGCTCACTTTTAAATAAAGTGATCATTTAAAAGTGACAAGAAGCAAGCAATCATCAATAAACTAAAATAACAGAAATAGAGAATATAAAGAATTGAAAGAGTGTGGTTACATTTTTAAAAGTCAAATTCTCCAATAAAATCATCAGAGCTTCTTCAAATTGCTGATAAGGGAAGAGCTTATACATCTAATTACAAAGATTCCATTGACCAAACCACATAAACAGAGAAGCATTTGTCCTTATTTAAGAAGGTACTCAAACCACAAATTGCTCTGTAGTATATTCTGAATATAGATAAGCTTGAAACGGTTTTATTTAAACTTCATACAAACAGGTCAAAGCAGAAAATGGTCCATGTTTAAAAATTTGAGACCAAATCCTGGTTTAGTAAATTCTAACTTATAATGTGATTATGATTACATAGATTTATAAAACCTCAAATATTTCCATTTATCTCCTGGGATTTTCTTTCCTGTGTTTTCATGTTCTTAATCAGAACTCAGAAAGACACAGATGGTCAAAAGTGACTTTTTAGCTTCTTGAACTTTCAATTTTATAAATCTCTCAAGTCCCTTAAATTAAAATACTTCCATGTGCATGAAGCTGTCCTGCTGTCTGATGGCCACCATTATTGCCATCCCCAGTAGAACTGGTTTCTCTTGAAAGTGTACTTTGGTAAATAGCCTTCGTTACAATCTATCTAGCTTCCCACTGAAAGGTCTGTAGGTTAAGGTGAACACTGGAATGCACACACATATAAACAATCAGAAAAACACCCCAAACTCATTTTGACTAACAATATTCCCTCAGAATCTGAGTAGTATTTTCAGAAAATTTTAAGAGAGATGACCCCACACTAAGAAAATGGATCATGGGGTGACTCAGGATGAATCTTTATAAGCCAGAGTAACTCTGTCAACCTGATGGCAAGTAGAAAAGGACTTCATTACTTCATTTCCCAATCATGTACTGGATTTTAGCTCATTTGTTCACGAAGAGAAGATCTGTAGTAGAGTACCACAAGATAGAACATCCTGCCAAATTTTGGGTGGGAGAATTTTGAGCTCCTTGAAAAGAAAAAAAAAAAAAAATATATATATATATATATATATATATATAGAGAGAGAGAGAGAGAGACAGATGACATCTTTCATTAAAGAAGAACAGTCAGGATGCAAATTCATTGGATCACAGACTTTTGAAATTCAGTGGAACATTTAAGGGATGGTGCCAAAGAGATGGCTAAAGGTTAGAGAGAAGGAAATGCAAACTTGAAGCTGATGGCTTCATTTGGATGACAGGGAGGGAGAGAAAGAAATGAAATATGAACAACTGATCCCCTAAAATAATGATTCTGTGGCATTCCCTGAACAAGAGAGAGAATCATATGTAGACAAAGCAATAAAAACCTATTAAACATCATCAGTAAGAAGCATGAAACCTATGGTTTCTGTGAAAATGAACAAGTCATAGTGTGAAGGGTGAGTGGGGTGACTAAGAGGAAGCAGGGTAGGATGGAATAATTGAGTGAATACAGAAGATAGCAAGCTGAGATGATCAAGAATCAAAGGAGGGCTGGGGTTGTGGCTCAGTGGTAGAGCACTTGCCTACACATATGAGGCACTGGGTTTGATCCTCAGCACCACATAAAAATAAAAACAAAATAAAGGTAGTGTGTTCACCTACAACTAAAAATGCTTTTTTTTAAAATTAAAGAATCAAAGAGGAATTGTAATGTTTTTAAAAAATAAAACACTAAAGTAAAAACCTCCATACAAAAGTGTAATGGGGAAAATGCTACAAAATCGAATCAGTAGGGTGATTTGTATATTGATTGGGAATGTGAGAACCAAATCATGGGAGAGTTGTTGACAGATGTACAGAGAGAGAAACCACCCAAGGCCTAGACACAGCCTCTTGGAGGGAGCCAGGAGAGCCAAACAAAGATAATATTACATATTTGAAGAGAAATGGTTAGTACCTAAAAAATGTTAGTAGATAAAAGGACATCTGAACTTTTGAGGCTGGACATAAAAAGAATAAGACAGCTAGACATTCCATTTGGAGAGATTTTAATTACACTAATAAAAGGGAAAAATCCAACACTCTAACATGCAAAAAAGAGAACTCCAAAGATGTGATAAAAGGGGCAAAATTTTGCTATCCTCAGGCTTTCCTGTGAGATTAAATACCAGAAAGTATTAGAGAAACAGTTACGAAGTTATGAGAGGAAGATTTGCAAACCGTAAATTTTTATACCCTACAAGTTTTCACTGGTGTATGAAGCCAAAATAAAGGAATTCTAAAATAATGCTAAATCTCAGAAAACAAAACACACAGAAGGCTATGTGGGGCGGGAGCGGGGGTGGGGGAATAGCTGAAGACATTCTTGGGTGACATTGAAGTGAATCAAAATCAAGGTCTCAGTAACAGGGAAGATATTTTACCAAACAGATGGCAGTTGCAGAGAAATTAGTGAAAGATCTGATCTCTTTATTATTGCAAATTGTATTAACTAAAGAAAAACCAATATCATAGATGGAAATCATAGAAATAATTACTATCCAAGTTAAAAAATTTATAACAAAAATTATTACTCTCCAAATAAATGGATGGTAATAAACTGGGTAACAGGCTAAATCCTGCTTCATATAGAATGCAGAGAAAATTGTGTGTGTGTGTGTGTGTATATATATATATATATATATATATATATATATATATATATATATATATA